>NW_020897691.1:21059024-21099746 GCF_003984885.1 Neopelma chrysocephalum
ATGATGATGATGATGATGATGATGATGATGATGATGATGATGATGATGATGATGACGACAAATCCATACTGAAACATTAACTATGACTTTATTCAGAACAATAGTCACTAAAAGTGACTCTTGAAAACAATATCATCACATGCCCTAGCATAGCATTTGTTGTCAATCAGACAGATAATCCTTATTCAAGTGTTTACTAGTAAACATACAGAAATCTTTTTCTGTTTTGGAGAAATTATCATAGAATCACAGAATATGCCGAGTTGGAAGCAACCCATCAGGATTATCCAACTCCTGCCTCTGTGCAGGACACCTCAAGAATCTCACCATGTACCTGAAAGCATTGTCCAAATGCTTCTTGAACTCAGGCAGGCTTGGTGCTGTGACCACTTCCCTGGGGATCCTGTTTCAGTGCTCAACCACCCTTTGGGTGAAAAACCTTTTCTGATATCTAACCTAAACCTCCCCTAACTCAGCATTACGCCATTTCCTCAAGTCCTGTCACTGCTCATAAGAGTGAGGAGTGCCCTTTGGCTTCCCCTTGAGAGGATGTCGAAGATCACAGAGAAGTCTCCCCCCAGTTTCCTCTTCTCCAGGATGAACAGACCAAGTGACCTCAGCTGTTCCTCATAAGGCTTCCCCTCCAGACCCTTCACCAGTTTTGCAGCCCTCCTTTGGACGGTCTCTAATAGCTTAATGTCTTTTTCTTATTGTGGGGCCCAAAATTGCACACAGGACTCGAGGTGAGGCCACCCCAGTGCAGAGCAGAGCAAGATAATCACCTCCTTCAACCAGCTGGTGATGCTTTGCCTGATGCCCCCCAGGACACAGTTGGCCCTCCTGGCTGCCACAGCACTGCTGACTCATATTCAATTTGTTGTTGACCAGGACCCCCAGGTCCCTTTCCTCAGCGCTGCTCTACACGCTCTTGTTCCCTATTCTGTAAACACAACCGGGGTTTCCCCTTCCCAGGTGCAGATTCTGGCACTTGCTCTCGTTAAACATCATACAATTGGTGATTGCCCCGTCATCTAATTTGTCTGCAAGGCCTCTCTGCCCTCGAGGGAGTCTACAGCCTCTCCCAATTTAGTGTCATGGGCAAACTTACTTAGTATTCCTTCAAGTCCTGCATCCAAGTAATTTATCAAGATGTTGAAGAGCACTGGGCCAAGGATAGAGCCCTGTGGAACTCCACTAGTGACAGGTCGCTAGTGTGATGTTACCCCATTCAGTATAGCTCTTTGTGCCTGACTGTGAGCCAGTTGCTTACCCATTGCATAATACAGTTACTCAACTGCGTGCTGAAAGTTTTTTCCAGAAGAATACTGTGAGAAAAGATTACATGTACTGGCTTTTCCTGACCAGCTAGGTGGGTACCCTGTCATAGAAGGAAATCAGTATTTCCCCCTCATAAAGGCGTGCTGGCTGTGACCGATGACTGTGTTGTCCCCCAGGTGCTTTTCAATACCACCTAGAATAACCTTTTCCATGATCTTATGTGGCACTGAAGTCAGACTGACAGGCCTGTATTTTCCAGGGTCCTCCTCCTTGCCCTTCTTGAAAATCAGTATAACACTAGCCAGCTTCCAGTCAGTTGGGACTTCTCTTCTTCTGGGACCTTATCTTCTGAAAAACTTAAGTTCTTTTACATATTTTGGTCTTACCTTTAAACAATGACTCTTCAGAAATCGCTGGCAACAGTAAAGATAGCAGTGCTTTTTATGAGAGCAAAGTCAGGCCAGTGTCAGGTAAAGAAGGCTGAAGAATTTTCCAACAAAATTTGTCCACACTGAGTCTTTTTACCAAAGTCTTCCAATTTCAATCTTTAGCTGGAGATGTTATCTTACATTCCATATGTAATTTTGGCTCATAGTGAGTCTATTATAGTGAGTCATAGTGAGTCAAGAATTTTGTGATGAGAGAAATTAGACTTGGAAACTGAAGCTGCAGAACTCAGATCCTCATCTAATTCATGAATAGAAACCACATGTGTTTCTTTCCTACATATTAGTCAATATTAGCAACTTCTCTGTGGTCCAGTGTGCCTTTTCTCTGTGGTTTTGGTTTGAGGCTTTTTCAAGCCTCAAATTATTTCTGAGGGCTTCAGAATAGGATGCACCTTGAAAACATCTGAATTTTAGAGACACAAAAAGAGCATCTTCCTGTCTTATTTTTATTATGAATTGCATTTGAAAACCGCTCTTGAAAATTTGCAGAGAAAAAATTATCACTAGAAGCCCATAATGATTTTTTCATCTGCAAGGGTGGTGTTTTATGTTTTTTTCTTTTTTTTTACTTTGCATACTGTTGAATCCATTCTTCCTAGAAAATGTATGCTGGCTTTCTCCCATTTAGTGTCTGTTATCCTACATTTTTTGTCCTATGTTTGACATGATGAGCAGCAATTGAATGAGGCATAATTATAAAGGATTCTACGGCTGTTGTTTAAAATAGGATTATTTGCATGACAATGTATCCTGGAGAAGTAGAAACCAAGAACTAGGGCAAGCCTGAGCTTAAACAGGCTGCTGCTTGGTGTCTACTTTAGGATGAACTGAATCACTCTTCATGTCTGACACACATAAAGATCAGAGGCATCATTCACTTGACAGCAATATTTGATGTGGGGAGGACAGAGATGACACAGGATTTAAGAGAGTTTCATAGCTCTGTGGTTGCGGGATTTTGATGGTTGTTGGGATACCATAGCGCCTCTATTGGCGCTAGATGACAATACTTAAGCAACTGAGATGAGCCCTAGATCTCCATTAATTCCATTAACTGAAGTTCAGTCACTTACTACATGTGTGGATACTTATCAAAAGATGCCTACATTTAGGAGTCTTATTTTGGAATTCAAATCACTGTTGCAATAAAGTCACCAGTCTGTTTAGATTAAATGTGTAAAAGGTGAAACATTTTTGATACATACAATTTCTTCAATGAGTCTCAAAATGTATGGAGTCAGGGATTGTGAAGTAGACAGAAGATTAACTATCTGAGCTTTATCTGTAGGTGAAGTCTCATTCAGGTCTTGCAGTCCTGAGACTGAGCTCCTGATGTGTCAAGGCCCAAGTGAGCATTCACAAGTGGATATTTTGGAGGGAAAACCCCTCCCTGTTTAGGAAGAGGTCAGACATGTGAGTACTAGAATGTTTTAGGGAAATTCTTGCCCCCCTCCCCCCCAAAAAAATATTCACCCAATTTTCTTCTGAGAAGTTACAGACTTAATGCTTTCAGTTTGGCACAACATTATCAAAAACAGCTTTACAGTGACAGGTTTTAAAGAAATATGACTACACAGCCACCAGTACATACGTGTATTTCATAAAAAGAGTGAAATATATTAAAAGTTATTAGGAAATGGAATGGGAAAGAGAATTTTATTTTTATAAATTTCATTCTAAAGTCACTATATTAGAGAAACCAATTTAGTTCTGTAACACAATTGTCTATTTCATGTTTCTTGAAATATCAATTCATGGACTTGTGAATTTGTGAAAATGGCCACTACCTTTGAATCAGTATCATGCTCATTAGAAAAATAGCAGAGTGGTCAGAACTGTCTACTAACTAAGCTGTCACTATTGAAGAGAATGGTTTGGAAAGCCTTCCAGCAGTTGTAACACTGCAATTGCTGAAAGAAAAGGCTATAAAACATACTGTGACTGTTTAAGACTCAGGTCTGAATTGGGAGACACATGAGATGTCAAGATATCACAGAAATTGTGCTTGAGACTTACAATATTGTGCATTTAATAGTGTCTTCTTTAAGCTTAATAATTCTAAAAGAATTAATTAGGTGTATAACAGATCAATTAGTAGAAATCTAGTCGAAAATCAAGGTTTACACTAGGAAAATGTACACACATATTTAAAAAAAATTTCAAATAAAATACAGCTACTTTTGTGCATGCAGATTTTAGAATAATTAAACAATGATAATGAACACTTTTGTGAATACTTTATGCATTAGAACATTTTAGTGTTTGCAAAGCCTCCCTTTTGAAAGTTTGTCCTTCTAGAAGAGAACCAAGTCTCAAAATACAGAACTGATTTTAATGTGAATAAGACAAAACAAGTTTAAATAGTAGTGAAGACAGCATAACAATTTTAGGTAACTCTGTCCTAAATTCAAGATTCATCAGAAATAAATGTAAACTTTGCATGTAATGCAAATATAAACCTGTCACTTTTTTTAGCAAGGTCATAATGAAGAGAACCAAATATATATTTTACAGCATTAAAACTAGAAAAGGCAGAAGAAGCTCTGAGCTTTATGTTCAGAGTAGAGAGAAACAAAGGATGCAACATGTTAGTTTTTTAGCAAATGCTTCTAGTTTAACTACCTAGCACTGTATGCACACAAAAGCAAAATGACTTGGGATGTCAGATCTGTGGAAGCAGCATTTCTGAGGAATCATTAGTCAGGTCAGCTGCATTTTTATTAAAATATTAGCTTGAATGCATCTGTGAAAACTATAAAATAAAGTTAATATTCTGGCAGCTCTAAAAAAACCCCTACCTAATGTCTAGTTTCTAGTAATTTAAGAATACCAGCATAAGAAACAGATGGCAAAATAGCTCAATATCCTTTGGAAAATCTTCTATTACTGTTAAAAGCTACACCTGCTGAAATGTGTGATCTTACTTGAAATGTAGAAAAGCATTAATACGAATGTACAGCAGTCTGGTTATATCTCTTAATTGGTATACCCTAGTGGAAACAAACATGCTAATTAAGCTATCATCCTGATTATAAGAGCCTGATAGGAATACACAGTGCTAGGAGATATTAATTTCTGTTTCAGCAATGGCTTTAAACATAATAACAGTAAGATGATTGAAATATTTATATTATAGAGCACAGAATAAGTATGAAGGGAAAAGGATTGAAGTAGAGATATTTGTGACAAAGAACAAAGTTACAGCTTCAATTTCCTCTATAGAGTATTGTGGACAATACCAGTCACTTTGATTTGACTAGGTTTGTCATTTTTCTACTCATTAGACAGTGAAATTCATTACATTCAATGTATTTTCTGAACTCATTTGGTTTAACGCTTTACTTCAATCCATATGCCAATCTAGAAATTGATTTCAAAGGTCTTGTCCACAGTGCCTACTGCAACATTAATCTGGAACGCTTGGTTCAAATTCACCTTGTGCTCCTTTGGGGGCATGAAATAGCATTCAGTGAAGTTTGCCTCCATACTCAAATGTGCTCAGGTCACACTGATAACCATTCTTCAGTTTTAGAAGGCTGATATTGTCAGACTCAAAGTAGCTGGTGGGTACAGCCAAATAAGAGGGCATCACAGCTTCCAGATGCCTGGTCATTAAACTAGCAGATTCAGGCAAAAAAATGATGGTTTAAATCCTTGAAAATTTCTGGTCTATTTGTGACTCCAAAGAGAGAGAGGTAAAAAGAAAGAAAATTCATTTGGAAATAGACAATGGAGACAGAAGCCAAAGTGCTCTGTGACTTCTGAAGGAAAGGCTTTATTGTGGAATTAAAGACCATTTCCTCTAGTCAAATCCGACAAGGGCTAACAGCAACAAATGTTGTCCTTGACTGAAATGTATACTTTTATTTGAACCATACAGTTGAGGACAACAAGAGCAACATTTATTTGATCCTTACAGTGGCAGGTCTGGATATACTGACTAGACAACAAAAGACTACAAGAAAATACAAATGCTGTCAAAGTACCATATAGCATAACGAAAAAGGACTGGAACAGAAGATTACTTCACACGATATGTTAGGAACAACATTTGGAGATATCCTTGTTTCTAGAAGAAAAAGGAAAAAGAGTCAAACAAAACATATCGTTACTACTAATTTTTAATTAAGAGCCTATTAAATCCAGTATTTTTTAGGAGATTGAACATAGTACCACAAATTCAGTCTTAATTCATGGCTAGGCTTCGCGAACGAAGATTTGGGAAGGGCTCTACCCATTTTTCATGCAAGCGCGTTGGTGGCTAAAAAGGCCAATACGAGAAAGGCAAGTCCGGTTGCAAAAGACACAGCAGAAAGACTCCTTAGATGGTATATTCTGCAAGGTTCGATTCTTTCTGCGTTGTCTTTTCTCCTCAAGAGTGATCCTGCGTGCCTTCTCAAAAGCATCAGCAGCGTTATAAATGGTCTGTCTCCAGGCCTCCCGATTAGAGGCCAGAGTGGACCAGTTATGGTGATCAATATGCCCGAGGCTGAGTTGTTGCTTCAGGGAGTCCTTGTATCTTTTCTTTGGAGCTCCTCTCTTGCGGCAGCCAGTGGCAAGTTCACCATAGAGCAGGATCTTAGGGAGGCGGTGGTCCTTCATCCTAGAGATGTGCCCTGCCCAACGCAGTTGCGTTCTCAGGAGCATGGCCTCAATACTTGTGATTGCTGCCTGTTCGAGAACAGATGTATTGGTCACATAGTCTGACCAATGGATGTTAAGGATTGTACGGAGGCAGCGTTGATGGAAGCGTTCTAGGAGACGCAGGTGGTGGCGGTAGATGACCCATGATTCGGAACCATATAAAAGAGTAGACAGCACTATGGCTCTGTAAACACTGATCTTGGTGCTTTTCTTCAAGTGTTTATTACGCCAAACTCGTTTATGGAGTTTTCCAAAAGCACTATATGCCTTCGCTAACCTATTGTCTATCTCCCCATCAATCTTACCATCTGAGGAGATGAGGCTGCCTAGGTAATTAAACTGTTGGACTGAATTGAGTTCTGACTGGCCGATGGTGATGTGGGGACGGTGGGGGACTTCCTGAGGTGCAGGCTGATGGAGAACTTCTGTCTTCTTTAAGCTGACCTCCAGCCCAAAGAGCTCAGCAGCCTCTGCAAAGCAGGATGTTAAACGCTGCAGAGCTGCTTCAGTCTTAAACTTACAAGAGAAAGAGGAAGTTTCTGCAATATTGTTAACAATATTAATCACCTGGTATTAAAAAAATTCTATCAGCTGGCACAACATAACATTTCTGATAATAGTTTTACTCCTTTTTATAATTAGAGGAAAATAAGGACAGATCTGCTTAGCCTTTTCTCTGTTATGTGTCAACAAATAATAAAATAACTGTATTTATATCTAAAATGTCACAAAGCACTTGGCACCTACTGTTGTGGTCATGAGCAATAGAATTGCTCATTATCTGGCATAAAATATACTCTTTTCTTTTTTACAAGTAAAATTAATAGTATAAGGCTGTAAGAATCCTAACACTTTTCTTTCTGGTCCCAATTCAGCTGCACCCTGAATTTACAGGGCTTTACAACTGTGTGCTTCAACCCTCACCTCAATGCATTCCTGAACTGCAGGAAATCCACTCAGTGCAGCTGGAGCTTTTGAGAATCTGCTGGAAGCTGCTTCTTTAGGATTTCAGGTATAATTTACTATAAAATGAAATCTGAGTCTTTATATTTATATCTAATTCCTCAGATATTTCTATATAATTTAATGGATGTGGAAATATATGAAAATACAAATAGAATTTTAGTGTTTGGATACCAGGATTGGCATATATAAGATACAGCATACATGAATTGCAGAGATATGGGATTACTCTCTACTTGAGTAAAAGGGTAAAAAATCTCTGAGCACAAAATAGTTGCTGAATTGCCAGAATTAGAGATACTCTTGGAAGAAAAATACCAAACCAAAAAACCATCCTTGCTGCCCTTGTTTTGTAACTGTATATAATACCTGAAGAAGTCCATAGTAGCTCTGAGGTTCCTTTTCTGAACTTCAGGTGTGGCTCTCCCTGTCAATTTTTTGCAGGTTTTCCTTAAAAATTATTCAGAACACTGAGTGATCAGTCTTCAGTCTTTCATAACGTGATTTGTGAATCCTTGACCTTACAGCATATATAGGTATTAATGCACTTGTGCATTTGTCTCTCTCTAAATACCCATATTCACATACACATGGATGTGTCTATATAGGCATATGAATATACAGGAAGTTGAAGCTCTGAGAAGTTAATGAATATATGATACCTACAATTTAGGAGTATTAAGACAAATGGTGCAGGAAAGAAAAAGTTCTACAAGTGCATCTGTGCTAAAGACTTGTGAGTTTCATTCCAGTCCATAGCAATGTAAAATGTCTGACTCTCAGCATACCTAAAAGACAGGATTTACAATATATATTTGTTATATATTTGGGAAGCAGGACAACAGGGCACTTGCTATAATAAGAAAACCAATTGAAGAGATTCCTTGTACAGTTGAGTGATGGCATTAGAATTTTCAGTGTTCAGATGTAATTAGAAAACAGCTGTGAAGGAAAATCAATTGTTCCTGGTTGTCAGTGCCTTATTTTCCAGAAGTAGAATAAAGAATGCAATATGACATCTTTGAAAAGAGCAAGTAATTGTTTCTCCTTTGTTTATTGTTTTAACATTTGTCCTTTTATTTGTGCTAGCTATCCTTTATTTGCTTCAGGACTACTCTTAAAATTCTTTAATTTTCTGATTTATATTGAAGTCCTGTCTAGCTCTAGAAATCTCTTTCAAAGAGTTCTTTAAGGTGATGATTTGTGATTCAAAAAGGAAAAGTTGAACAAATGCTTATAAATTAGTCTGCGATAGTTTCATAACAGAAGTCTTGCTAAATGAAAAAAGCTGAAACCCATCAATGAAATTTCAGACTTATTAATAAGTATTTGACCCATCAGAAGACTTAAGTCTTCAGATACTTTGTCCTGATCTTTGAAGTGCTTTTGAGGTATACCTGTATTCTAATGTGCTTGTTTTCTTTCTGTTGACATTTTCATGAAAAGATTAGAAGTTGAAGAGTGCCGTGTCCGTCACATGGTCCACTTAACAGATCGTAGAAAGAATCTCTGCAATCCAAATAATGAGATCAAATTTTAATTCTAGCAGGAAAATAGGAGTTTTAAGCTATTACCATTTGTATCAATGCTGTTAATATTGATTTAATCTTACACAGTGACAGAAATTGAAATGCCAGGAATGATAGCTGTGCTGAACTGCTTTGAGCATGTAAAATGGTGTGGTGTTCTATTAAATCACCCTCAATTCATTTGTTTATCTTGTGCCGCACTGTAAATTTAATCTCTCATTACATGATTTGGATCCTAATTTACAGAGGATTCCAGGTGGGAAAGCAAAGCGGATGTATTTGCAGCAATATTCCCCATGATCCCTTATTAGTGTGAGGGAATGTTCACTCAGAATGAGAAATGTTCATGCAAGTGTGTGTTGCAGGAACCTCCACAGCTATTCAGGAAAAAAAAGACAACCCTGTTCTCATTGTGTGTTTGTACAGCACTTAGCCTAGAGAGGACTTGATCAATAATTTGAATCCTGAGGAACTACTTCCATGCAGCTGACTATTGAGACAACCATTTTAACAGGTCCTTGGCAGCCATTCTGGAGCAATTCTGTGCCCGCTGTACTGTGCTGCTGTTGAAGAGGCTTCTGCTCTGGCAGGGGTGGTAGCTGCTGTCACCTGAGCACTGGCTTTTGATGTTAACATCCAGCTGCAAGCTGTAAAACTGTGCTCAACTCTGGAGGGTAATCTGAGGCACAGACTCTTGCAGTAAGTGTATCTTTACATTTTTAACCTTTCCTCCTCAGTCATCAGGTCTGGTGTACAACCTGAGGGCTGGACTTCTGCCTTCAGCCCATAAATTAGGTGCTAGGGCCACAGACCTGGACCTGTATTTTGTCACTGTTCTTAAATAAGTTGGTTCATTTAATGGATGTAGACAAGATTCTGCTAAATTCAGATACTTAGAAAAAGATCTTCAACGGCAAATGTGCTAAAAACACCTCGCAAAATAATAATAATAAGGAGCTGTAGCTCCCGTATTTCTTTTTCAAAAAAGCAGACTTCACAGCTTCCAAATGAATCAGACAGAAAATTTCCTAGTCACAGCTTTGGGCTTCATATAGGAAATATTGTAACAGCATTCATTTAAATGGAGTATATTCCTTCAGAATTGTGGGGTAGCAAAATCTAGAGTTTAGGATCCAGACAAAACCATAAAAACCATTAGTGAGGACAGATATACTGTCATCCATAAGTTTCTACCTAGGAGTTTTAAGAGACTATCTTTCCTTGGCAGGATGCATAGAAATCAGTGCAATATATCTGAAGCATGATCTATCCATTTACTCACAGTAGTGGCACTGACTTGAGAGACAACATTAAAACTGGTAGCTTTTTGGATAAAAGCTCTATATGTCTACTTACAGCAATTTTACATTGCTGGTCATTCTGTAATTGTGATGAAATTCCTCCTAAGTTACACCAACATAGATGAAATGAAAATAAAGGTCAAATGGCTTCACAGATTGAGTAATTTATTTCCTAGTGGCAGCTTCAGCTCAGACCAGGAAGTCCTGTTCCCAGGACTGACAGTAAGTCTTGTTCCTGTTTCCTGACAATAAGCAAGCAAATAAACAAGTAGATAAATAAAGAAGTGCAATCACAACTAGCAGTCTTGCTTAGAAGTCTCTATAAAGGGGTCAAATAGTAAGGCTGAGGGCTGAAGAGACACAGAGAACAAGCTATTTTACCTTTTAAGCAGTTTCTGAAGATGAGTGTTGTTTTTGAGGCAGCAGCATGGCAGGGAAGGGGGTGGAGCTAGCCACAATTCTGCCTCTATGACCAACAAGCTTTTAGGAACATTGAATTTGCATATCAAATTTTTTGAGACAGAAAACTGAGCAGAAAAAATTTCTATAAATGATTGAAAAGAATTATTTGAAATGTTTAGTATGAGATTAGTGAATCGTTTACCTGATTGGAAAACTATGGACTAGTGTGAAGATTAAAAACCCAGAGACAGCATAATTTGTGAGAATGGTGGCTTTGGAAGTATGAACAGTTGATGAGCAGTGGCAGAAAGTGTCTCTCATCTGCTGAATTTGAAAGATAATTTATTAAGACAGTGTTTTGCAAATTAAGAAAAAAATCCTGTAGAATAAAGTTGCAACAGAAGGTAAGAAAGAAGAAACACTATCCTGGTGGCTTTCAATGAGAGGTGCAAAGAAGGGAAGGGGTTCAACCAGGTATGATACAGGATGAAGCATTTAGAATTACAAAAGCGGAAAAGGGAGGATCTAGGAAACAACAGAAAAAAATCACCTGTATACATGAAAACTTGTATGGGTTAAATTGAAGGAAGGCTATTGAGCCAAACAAAGATTTCAAACATCTTCCTTCATCCTTACATTCCACAGCACTGCTTTATTTCCAACATTAGCACAGCTAATGTATCTAACTAAAAAGATGTGCTGTTCTTTGTCATACAATTAGTAGTGCAGGCATAGGGATGCTAATGGCTGAGCAAAAAAACTTGAAAAATAGTGACATTCCAGGACAGAAATCCAGCCCCAGACTTCTCTGTATTCACCCATGCTAACTCTTACTTCTAGCTGTGTGTTTTCAACCTCCGAGCCTTCTGCAGGTGACAGCATTAAGATTCCAGAAGGCACAGGGGGGGGAATTGAAATTCCCTGCCAGCTTTGAATCTCTCTCCATTGATCGGTGTGTCAGTCCATGATGCAGTCATGCACAGACGTTACACAACAAGCAGCAGGTTGCAGAGCTCTAAAAATATTTGGATTTAATTGAAAAAGAAAAGGTAAATGTGTTAAGACCTTTATTTAATACCCCAGCTTCTTCTCTAGCATAAAGCAGTGGCTGTTGTAGCTAGAAAGTGGCTTATTCTTTTCGGAGGCTACAATTGATTCACATAGAATTTGAAAGGGGAAAAAAAGGAACAGAAAACATGGCATCTGAAAAATAGTGCAGACAGAAGAAGAAGGGGGAAAGCAGACACTTGAGAAATTTTTCAAGCATGATTCTTTGTCTTCTTGAACTCTGATTTAAAGGTTGCTTAGCAACAGTGGCAGTAACAGCTGGGACACCCTTGATCTTGTTGTGTAAACTATTAAAAATAGGTGATGGAAAGTAGCACCATGGAAACAATGACAATTCTGAAGCAGGTGTCTGCAGTGCTGCTTTTCAGTTTAATGACAGAGGTGTAAATTACAAAATTTATTTCTCCCTCTAATGGGAATTTTTAAAAAGGAAAGAATCTTTATATTCCCAAAATTAAATAAGACTGAAGATAATGTTATCCCATTCTGTGGCACTGACTTCTGATTATTGCTTTATATGGTTTCTTGCCAGAACCTTTAGAGGATCTTCATTTCCAGAGACTGAGGTCATTTTGCTCCAGTGAATTCCTGAAGCAGTCCTTCAACAAGGGTCATAACTGGTACTTACTGTATTAACCTCAGCTATGAAAGGATCATAACCTTGATTTCAGTTAGACAATTTAGCTAAAGCCTCACCCAGAATTACTATTATTAAAATCATCATCTGAAAATGCTTACCTTATATGGGGCCAATAATCACAGCTAGGATAAACATAATAAACATAGACAATGGAATCAGCAACACTCATTCTGAAAACATTTAGAGACCCAGGGTCAAGTTTTTCTTAATATGACTAGTAAATCTGGAGCATGCAAAAGAGGACCAATTCTCAGAAAGAGTAATTGTCTGCCCTTTGAAACAGCCTCCTTTTAAGGCTCTTAAATTCAATGTCCATCTTAAAGCAGGCAAACTTTCTTTAAAAACGTGGGACAGTATGTTTTATTAGGCTAAGAATACTGAGCGTGAATAAAGCGCTGCATTATTAGTGAGAATTTTATGGATTGTTAACTTTAAATATTACAAGAGAAAAATTATTCTAACCCATGGCATAGTTGTATTTTACATTTTTTAATTTTTTATTTATTTGTAATGAGAGGTAAACAGAGTCAAATATTCAGAAAAGGCTCAGAGGTCTATGTCATTTTGACATCTCTGTCCTTATTGTATCTTGGATATACTTGCATTCTGATTGACTAATAATCACCAATTGCACAATTGAAACAAAGAACTATATGGAAAAAGAGAATAAAGAATTGTTTATCTGCCTAATAAAACTAGTTATGAACCTAAATAACAACTACTTAGGGTTATAATGACTGACTGAAGCAACTTCATCTCTTTACTACAATATCTTTGAAGAATTCAACTTAATTTCATAACGCTACTTATGAAGTTGAAAACTATTCTCTCCTCTGAGCATCTTTCCTGCTGAAGCAGGTGCATTGCTGAAGCAGTATCTTCTATCAGTCTTGCTTTTGCTTATATTGGAAGAGAGAAATTAGGTACTAGAATGCATAATTTTGGTGTTATGCTGTAGTGCGCCGTACTATTTCTAGAAGATATCCCACACTGAGGCAGGACAGAGCTGACACGAAATTTCTTCTCAAGGAGTTAGCTTCTTTTGCAACCTGGATGTAAAGTAAATAGTGGGTATAAACCTTATACTTTTCAGTTTACAGCAAATTTACTGATATCTTGCTTGGATGGGCAAATGTACACTACCATAGAATGGTTTGGGTTAGAGGGGAACTTAAAGATCATCTAGTTCCAACCCTCCTGTCATGGGCAGGGATGCCACACAATTGGATTAGGTTGCCTAGGGTATAGGGTAGCATGAAAGTTCGACTGTTTCTTCTAATCTAATTTAGTCTTACATACTTTCATACATTGTTAGACAAAACAATTGATGCCTTAAGCCCATAATGGTTTTCTTATTTTTCTACCTTATAAGTTTTATAGGTAATAGAAGTAGATTTTAGAAACCCTTTCTCCCTCCTCCTGTAGCACCCCTTAGTTTATACATTCCTTAATCCTCTCACCCTATTCCCATATCCAGTAGAAAATGTTTAGTCTCTTAGTCAAGGCAAGCCTGTCTTGTTTGGAGAACGCTTGTATCTTGGCCTAAACCGCAGGACAGAGTCAAAGAACTGGGTGACACTGCTCTCTGTACCCCGAAGATGATGAAGAATGATGAAGAGGGGGTCCCAAAAAGCCCCCCGACCCAATTCCAGGAGGTGGGCCAGGGGGTGGACCAGGCCAAAAGTTATAGGGTGGACACACTTGGGATTGGCCAGATATTGCTATAAATGTAACATCTCGGGCACAGCCCGGGGCGCGCGTCGTGTAACATCTATTTGCCTTGGCATAATTAAACCCTTTCTTATCTCACCCGAGCTAAACGGCTCCTAGATTTTTTTTGTAGCACCAGCTGAGCAGGCATCACAATCACACACACACAGAGACACAGTCAAATAGTCAAAATGACACTAGCCTGTATTTGAAAGAACATAGGAGTATTAAACCTTTTTGCTCAGCACCCATTTCTGTTTTTTGCTCAGCACCCAAGGCTCTTCTATATTGTGCAGGAATGATGTACTATCCAAGTAGATAGACTTGTCTTCCTGACCTCCATGAATTAAACTAAGTGCCAGAACTGATTTCATGGAAGTCTGTTCTTGCCAATAATTTCATAGGATTTATTCTGCAATGGTCTAGTAACATTTAATTATTTATTTTTCTCAAATTATTTTGTGAAATAATGTGTTTGATTTCATTTGTCCTGCCCTGTATGAAAAGCAGCCTGTCCTCCTCTACAATTTCAGTGTTCTGTCATTTGGATCTTATTGGTAGCAGCCAATTCAGAAAGAAAGCCACACTAAAAAGTTCGATTGGGGAATTTAAGTAATGGGACTTAATTTGTGGCATATCCAAAGGTTGGACTGACATCTACCAGATGGGGGAGGAAAAAAAAGACTTCTCATTTTTAACCCTAGTATTACTCTACTTTATAAAATTGTCTGAAGTCAATGGAACCTAAGGAATAAAACAGTATAATTGACCATAATATCTCTTGATTGGCTATAATATTTTAATCTCTTACAGATTAAGAAAGCTTTTCAAAAGCTATATCTGGTACTGAGAAAGTGTCATGGAAATTATTAAATATTTTCTTTAAATACTTTGGAAGGAATAAAACTTACCACATGTCAATCTGTGTCTTCATGCATCTATTATACCAAAGCATTCCTTGAGTTATGCCAAGAAATATGTCAGTTTAAAGGCTTTATAATATCAAGCTGTTACAAGTTGCCTTTTACTATTTGCTAATGTCCAACATTTTTTGAGATTCCTGATTTTCTGTATGCACAGATATATTTTACGCTAACAATCAGAGCCATTAAGGTAGGATATCACAGGCAATGACCTCCATTTTATAGGATGATTATCAGTTAGGAAAATATTTTAGCACTGCACCACTAGCATACCAAAGCAGTAGAAATTTCTAAGTATGAAGGAGTAAGTGTCTAAACTTTTCTTTAGTAAAGGAAAGTTTTCAACTGACATTTTCTCACAAATATGTCCTTTTCATTGGAGGACTTTGAGGTATAAATCCAGGGGAGAAATAATCTCAGTGCTTCTGCAATTAGCTAAACTTTTTTTTAAAAACATTTTCCACTTTTTGCTAATGTTGTGTTTTTCTGGGGATTGCTACTCCAGACATAATTTTCCGTAGCTTTTTATATGTCTCTAAAAGCCTTCTTTCTTCCTTTTTCCTTATTTGCCAGTTGCATAGGAAGCCTATATACTTAGGAGTCAAAAATTTTCTGGGGTCAGTCCAAGATTAGTAATGAAACCTCATGGGAATTTATGACCATCATGGATTCACTGTAGTCTCTATCAATCCCTTCTAAGCACAAGGTATACCTGGTTTCTTCTCTAACAAACATACTAAAAAACCCTACCACAACAACACACTTCGTTGAACAAGGTTTTCTTTATTTGAGGGATCTTGGGAGAACAACTAAAGCTACAGAAGTCCATCACATTGCTCAATGTACTGCTGCAATGGTCTGTGATATTCACTAAGGCAGTGAAATCCAGGGCTACCTGTTGGGGCTGAAATGTACTCTAATTGATCATCTTGTCTGGCAGAAGAGCTGCCTGGAGGCTTTTCACGTTGATTCTGAGATTGCAAACTTTATCCTAGCTATTCTCTTCTGTGTTTGTATAAGATGAAGGATTATTTCTTTGATTTAACAGGAACCCCCTGAAGCTGCCCTGTGAAAATGAATAAAACCAAAATAGTCACAGTATTACAGATCTTCCTGTATGGCTCTTCCACTTTGGCAGTGATGTCGTCAACCATCATTTTACCTCTCTTGTTAAACTGATCACTCAGGTGGAACAGAATGGTAATGAGGAGTCTTAGGAAGCACACTAGTCATCTTGTCATCCAAAAAAACCTGTACCTTCACCTGGTTCCACCGAGCAGAGTGGGAAGTAGGGGGAAAAGGGCTGCTCTGGGCACTGGAGTGTTAGAGAAGACTGCAGGGCTGACCTGCTGTATTAGGGAGGATTCGAACATACTGAAATCTTGAAACCATGACACCATTGGAAGCTCAACAAAACTGATATTTATTACCAAGAGGTGGCCAACAAAACAAACAAACCCAAAAGAGAGGAAGGAGGAGAGAAATAAGCCCCCAGCATGACCTCCCCAGTCATGCAGCTGTTGCCCATAAAGTTATCTTACTGACCTAGAAATGCCTATAATTACCAATAGCAGAAGCTGCATCCTTGGAAAGTCAGTAAGCTCACAAATTGGCAGGCGTCCCCGCCAAAAGGCAATGTTGTCCTTGATGTGAAGCTAGCTCCCTCCAATAAAAAGCTATCTGCTTTTTATACAATTTACTGAGTGACCTCAACCTAGGCCAGGGTGGTCAGCACCGCCCAGCCAGAGGCCCTCCGTCCTACCCCCTTGGTTATGTAAGTGCATCTCTTCTGCGCATGCGTGGCTTTCCCCGCACCTGCATACTGCACTTGGGGAAGTCTTTTCCAAATGAGTCTAGGGGTTTCCTTCATCATCATAGTCTTCGATTTCTCCTTCAAGCAACCTTGGAGAATGATTAGCCAATCACAGAACACCAAATAAATATAGTTTATACAAGAACTCCCTTCAAGGACAAAGTTCCCGTTTTATCAGTGCTTGTTTTCTCATAACTTGGCAGGGAAAGAACAAAACTTTTACAGGTGGCTGGGCTGAACACAGACCAAAAGTATCAGCATAATTAACCCCTGATACACCTGCCTTTGAACATTGTCGCCACAGGTATCTGTGGGATTTGGAAGTCAACCTAGAGTTGTGGGACAGACTGGGGACCAAACCCCAGCCAAAGCTTGAATGTCATCTCCATGCCACAAGAAGAGAGTACCTGAAGAAGACTCAAGTAGGGCCAGTCCAGTGACGCCTGTGAGTAGACTCAGGGCCCTGATGCCTTTCTCCCCTGTCAGGTGAGAAATTTCTCATCCACATTTCAGTCCCTATCCTCCACTCCCTCTTTTCCAGCTTCTCTATGCGTATTTGCTCAATTCAGCATTTTCAGGATCTTTTTGTGCGTCTGTTTTCTGTACATGCTAGCAAGTAAACATATGGAGCAACCCAACAAGCCCATGCTCTTGCTGATTTCACTGCCTGCTGGGCAGTATAATGAACTACCAAATAAACTGTTTGCCAGCAATATTTTGAGATTAATGCTTCAAAAAATTAAGCTTAAGAACAGTAATAAAAGAGTTGAAAACCGGGCTAACCATATTCCATACTTCTCAGACAAGATGTATTTTATTCTTGCTATGCCTTGACAAGAATCTTCCCATCAGGACTGCAGTTTGCAATGTAGAAATTAATCAGATGTTCAAGATAATTAAAAACTCATTTCTTAGTGCTGTTGGGAAAGAGAGACATGGAATGAAGGGACAAGTTCTTAAATGGACTTACAGACAATGATTTTACAGTTTGGTTCCCCTGAGCATTCCCATTTAAATGAATCTTAAAGTTACTTGCAATCTCTTTGCAGATTTACAGTATCAGCAAAACAATTATGGACACTTTTCTCAAATGAAATGCACATTAAAAGATTTGGAGTTTTGGAGTGTTTGGTTTTTTTTTATTCCCTGAGTGGCAGCATTTAAAATAGGGGCGAGGGGAAAAACAGAATATTTTATTCACAAAGAAAAGAAAAGCATAGAGGAAAATAAGAGTTTCATGAGAAAGTATTGAGCATCTAGATGCAAACATGCACAGTAGAAAGTCCTTTTCAAGAGGACACTGGGACTACTAACCTAACAGCAATCCTGTCAGAAGGTCTCCAGAAATATATCTGTGACCTGGAGCCCATGAGCATGTGAAGTGTCCAAGAGATCTTTGACAAAATGGCAACCCCTTCACATTTGCACAAGTTGCAGAAATGTTGAATCTACTAAGGGGGTTGCCTGAGAACTTCGCCTCATCCAAAAGATAAGAGGCATTTCCTTTGCTCTCTCCTTCTCTTATGTGTTTTTCCAGTGGAAGAAACAGTCGGAAATGTTAGAAGGATTTGTTTCCAAAATCCTTCCAAATATTCATGTGACTATTTTAGAAAAAAATGATAGTTTTTCCCTGTGAAGATTATGCCTTTTTAGTGCTCTGAAATCAAAATCTATGCCTTTGTGATGAGCCCAAGAAAGGAAAAAGAAGTGAGATCTTTCAAACCTAGAGGAACAGTTTATACTTCTAGTAACATTATGCAATTTTGGCCATATGTTACATATTTATTGAAAAGACTGTTTATTTGTCTGCTTAGGTATTTATTATTATTATTATTACTAATTTTATTTTTAGAATATCTTGCTCTTTTAAAGGCTCACTGTCCCTTCTGGCACTGGAACTACATAATACTGAATATGTGTGACACCAAATTAATTTCCATAGCAGAGGATTAGGCTATTACAAACATGGGATTAGGCCCACTCAAAGGATCAAAGCAAAAAGAGAAGTGAGATGTGAAGAATGTTTTTTTTTTTGCCAAGCAAACAAATATCCAGGATAATAGAGTAAAAAAAGAAAGCAACTGCCCAAGTGAATTTTTATAATTTAACCTGAACTCCTGATCCATAAGAATATTGGATTTCATCTGATAGATCTTTTACCCATAGAAAAATTCCAAGTTGTTTGTTTTCTTTTGTTTTCCACTGCTGCAGTGTTATTCGTACAGAAGCCAATACAGAATCTGAAAGAATATCCTGAGGCCATTTTCATACAATTTAGCATCTTGTATTCATGTGCATCACTGAACAGATACACTTCCCATTCACGTTGCTAAGTTATTGCAGTACATTTGTGGTTGATTTTCCATTGGTGCTAGAGCAGTGTATAATTAGCAGTGAATAACTTATTCCATGAATTCAACCTCATTTTCCTCTTTGTGAAATTTCCACAAATAGATAAAACCATATAGCTTATTCCATTTCACTGTAGAATGAAGAGAATCTTTCTGTTTTAAACTCTATAGGTTTCTATTACTTTGCAATTATTCAGTAATTGAATTTGGATATTAAACAGGTGTTTGATGACATGATTTTTTCACTTGATTGACAAATTTTTGTCATTTAATTAAAAAAGTGTTACATTTCAGGATGAGAGATTCATCTGATACAAAACTGGTATAAATTTGTTGCATATAAGAGATGCTTTGTGAGGTGCAGGAAAAAAACTGAAGTAACATATTATGTGTAGAGACATTCTGGACAAAACAGAAAATTATAAGAGCAATAAAGCCCTCTGGGTCCAAAAAACTTACTGTATTTCTCTTCAAGAAAATGTTTAGATATATCCCCCATCTTCCTTAAGAGTGGTCATCCTTTCCTTCTTAATGGAATAAGAGGTTCAATAATCTTTGGTTCTTGACAAAGCCAAAGAACTCTAATTTAATCAGAAAAGCTAGGAAGAGAAACGTGATTTTCAAATTTTTTCCCATTGATTTCCTTTGTTAAGCTGCACCAAATACTGTCTTTTTTGTCCAAACAATGATCAGTTTTGCTTTCACGTTTGAACATGATATGTTAATCTAAATGGAACAATATCTCATTTCATAGGAAATTTCCATAGAAGCTCTGAAAACATGTATTCTTTGTGATCTACCTCCATACGTTAAGTACTGCATTCCTTGAAGGTGAATGAAGATGCCTGTCACACACTCAGTGAAAGCAAATTTAATGATTAATCAATTTTAAGTATCTTTCAATTTTCTGTCCAGCTGGAGGCATCATTTCCAAATACATTTAAGTACTCTGTGTTTAGCTGGTGGATATTAGGATGAGGGAGGCTTCTCTCAGGGACAGTAGGGTAAACAACAGAAGTGTTTATGCTGTCTTTGGTAGTTTTATGGGATTCTGTCAACAGAATGTGATTCTGTTTGCATCAGTTCCTTGTAAGTGACCGTGCATGTGTGGAAAATTAAGTTTGAAAATAGTAATGATGTGATATGTACCACACAGTATTCACTTAAGAATTTAGAGTACTCATTACCATCAACAATTAGATAAAAGCAAAGTGAATGAAGAGCAAATATAATTTGTCATTTGTCAAGACTGAGCCCGGATCCCTAAAATGAGCAAAATATCTCCCCATTTACCCGCAAATTTGCTAAATAAAACTTGCCTTTGAGTTAACTTTGCAAATCAGACTTCCATACTGTGAGTAAATTAAAAGTAGGTAGATAGTAACAATGCATGACTGATAGAACTATCTGATTGCATATGGAACTTGAAGATCTCACTGGAGAATTCTTCACTGAACTTTAGGCTGTGCACTCTGGGCTGCAGAGTGTAGAGAGCTTAAAAGTTTTTAAAAAATTAAATAAATAAAAGGGGAAAAAAACCCCAAGAGTGAGTGAGAGCATTTTCTTGCCAGGCATATTTATCCAAGCTCACAGCTCAGGATTAATCCACAAGGGCATAGAGACAGAAGATTAACGAACTAAAGAAAGTCTTCATTCCTTGCTGAATTTTATTTTTACTTTGAAGCTACTACGGACATATTATGTATGTCCAAAATATTGCATTCTGACAAGCACAAGACATCGTTCATGAAACAGATGTCCAACACATTTGTATCATCTTTGTAGTGGTACATACACACAATTGTACAATGGAAGCTATATTCTCACAGAAGATGCACAGAAATTTATCATATGTGAGTAAGACGTCAAAAAAAAATCCCACTTGACTTGTTTTCAAGCAGCACTAGAATTAAGGCTCTATTTACACTGAGGAGGGTATGGAAATTTTGGTGGAACATAACATTCAAAAGAGGTTATGAAACAGCAATATAAATTCCTCACTTAAATTTGAAAGATTCAGGAATCATACAAATTATCGGAGCTCTAAATATGAACTACAGAATAACAGCAGAAAATTTAAAATTTAGCAGGTGTTAAAGTCTGGTCTTAAAATATGAGAAACATTCAGTCAGTCAGATAGCAGAAATGTGCTTTGAAGACATTCATATAGCCTGACACTGCACACCAAAATTTTAGCTGAATAAAATTAAATATCAATGTGCACATACGGACAACTAAAGGGTTCAAAGTACAACACAATGCATCAAAGAATTTGCTGCAAACCAGAAATTATTTGCTTAGTTCTAATATTGCACTGGTGGATTTCCAGTTATCTAAGTTCTTTTTTTTTTTTTCCTTAATATTCTAGGGTTAAAAGTACTTAAAAAAATATTTTTATTTGAAGTAAAATTAAAATTTTAGTATACAGAAAGCATCTCATGTATGTTGCCAAAAGAGATTTGAAATGGGCTCTAAATTGAACTAAGACTTAAGAAAAGTGATGGGAAAGAAAAATTTACATAAATAATGCAATAACTTGAACATGTCAAAGAAGGAATAATTTTCTACTCATTCATGAAATCAGAAATACCAAAAGGAAGACATTGATTCTGGTGATGGAAAATGCACAAGAAAGATAAGACCCAGATGATTTAAAGAACTGTATAGATTAAGGTGACTTCCATGTGTTTGATCACAGAAAAAGATTTCTGGAAAATGAACATATACAGAAACATCAGAATGTAGGTCTTGAGTCTGTGCTGGACCAGACTTCTACCCTGTGTTGCTTTTCAAAATTCATTACAGCAAGACTACTGTTATATGCAATATATTATTCTTGTCCTCACCCAGTTATTCTGGGGCAGTTTATATTTAGTTCGACAATGTCCTAGAAAATCAAGAGATTTTGGAAGTGAAACAGCTTAACACAGACCTTCTCAACGTGACATATAGGTGGTCCATTCCTTGAGTGCCTTCTCATTTAAACTGTGTCATGCAAAAGCAAAGAGAATTTGTGTTTTAATCTGGAAAGGAGATTCAGGGATGAATGAAACACCTAGATGTTTGTGTATGCTAGTTTCTTCAATGAAAATACAAAACTTATCCAAGGTGCAAGACACATAGGTGAAGTTAGGATCAAGAAGTGATAAAAGTTTCTGCTAAGTCAGTGGAAGCAGAATTTCACTCCATACAGTGCCTGTCCCTCTCTCACAGAACAGTGATAAGCAATTGCTTATAAAGACCAAATATCCAAGTATTAACTGTTGTGAAAGTAAACTGCACATGAACAACACACAAATCGGGTATCAGAAGGACAGCACCTTTTTTTTTTTTTAATACTTATAATCTTTTAAGAAATGCAATACTGTATTCAAGACACTTACTGCTTTTGGAGGAGTAAACATATAAGAAGGCTATTCTCTTTTTCTGCCCCAGATGTTATAGAAGAGAACTAAGGAAACCCTTGTGCTGGTTTTGGCTGGGATAGAGTTAATTTTCTTCAGAGTAATTAGTATGGGGCTAAGTTTTGGAATTGTGCTGAAAACTATGTTGATATTTCAGGGATGTTTTTGTTACTGCTGAGCAGCACTTGCACAGTGTCAAGGCCTTTTCTGCTTCTTACACCACCCCACCAGCAAGGAGGCCGGGAGAGCACAAGAAGCTGGGAGGGGACACAGCTGATCCCAACTGATCAAAGGGATATCCCATACATATAAAGCTGCAGGAAGAAGAAGGAAGGGGTGATGGTGTTTTGTCTCCTTAAGTAACTATTGTGTGTGATGGAGGCCTGCTTCATTTTGCTTTTTGCTTGCATGCGTGGCTTTTGCTTTCACTATTGAGTTGTCTTTATCTCAACTCATAAGTTTTCTCACTTTTATTCTTCTGATTTTCTTCCCCATCTCACCAGGGGAGAGCAAGTGAGAGGCTGTGTGAGGCTAAGTTGCAGCTAGGGTTAAATAATGACCGACCCTTAGATAAAAAGCATTTATCACTATTATCTGGAATAAACCCCATAAAAACTCTGAAATTATTTACAGTCTAAGCACTGTAAAGCTTCCTAATTCAGTGGAAACAGAAGCCAAATGATGGTGATGTATTTAGACTGATATGTGTGGGTCTCAACATCAAATGTTCTTCCCAGTCTTTGGAACTGCATTGTCAGAGCACGTGGTATTTAACATTGTCCCTGAATCAGAAGCAGGTGGCCAAACAATGTTCATCTATACCCCAATGAGAATTTTAGTATCTCAAGTAAAAGTGAGAGCATAACATTATTTCATTGCCTCATATGAACTGAGTACATAGTACTGAATTACCAGTATTTTTGTTATGCCAGTATCGCTTCTTTGAGCCACGTGCAGATATAAATGGCCTTTACCATTCATAAGATTTATATTTAGGACTGGGATTGTCTCTACAAGTACATCTGGCTTGTGCAGCACCACTTCATTTCATCTTCTTTGCAACTTCAGGATCTCATGCAATGTTTCTTAATAACTGTAATAAAGTGGCTCCATGCAAGAAAGTGACAAAAGTGCATTCTACCAGGAGACAGAAGGCAACCCTTGCTAGTGTTGTTCTTGGAATACTCTGTGCACTGAGCATCTGATAATTTTCTTGGCGACGTACTTTACAGTCTTCTGACAACTTCTGATTTTCATGTCAGACCAGAGCAAAAAGTCTATTATTGTGGCTTAGAACCAGCACAGGAGGTACTGTAATAAAAAAATATATGTGAGGAAGAAAGAAAGTGCAAATAAAACATGGTGGTGTGAGTTAGACAAGACAGTTATTCAATAGGAGTAAAAATGCTCCTTACCTAAACACGTAAGGCACAAGATCTTATTTCAGGCTTTGCATAACCTTTACTACACTGTTCTTTTTGCTGCTGTTTTATTTTTTTTTCTATATTTTTTTCTTTTTCTTCTGAAAGTAAATAAGTGCACTGGCATTTAGCCCTAAGGCTGTCCAAATTCTACCCAGTTAACTAGAAGCAAATACTTTGTCTCATATTTTTATAGAAGCCTGAACATATGCAAATCCCTTGGGCATTGCAAAGACAGGAAAGGTTCTAACTCACTTTTTAAAAAATTCTGCACGTATGATGGATACACAGAGAGGTAACTTTGAGGTCAAAACTTCTAGTGATAGCATTACCTGCAGATCTCAAGGACACCTGCTCTTCAAGTTACTTCAATTAGAGAGCACCTTTTGGAAGGTTGCTCCATACGCGGTCAAAATGTTAGATACATTTTAGGTATCACCACCTGGGCAAGATGTTAGGTCTGTGAATTCCGTTCAAGAGCCTCTTCAAAATATTCTTCTAACCCGCTCTATATATTATTTTTAGTTTGCTTAAATAATTTTTAACTTTTTCCTGACCACCCTGTCAATTCACTCACAATTTTTTAGAAGAGACTGTCAAACTCACTCACCTGTCAATAATCAGATTGTCACTTAACAACAACAGTAACAACAACATGTGGGAGAGAAATAGTTCACCGTCAGACAAAAAGTATAGTGGTCGTAACTATTATCTGCCTGTATTGCATTATACATAAAACACCCTTGTGCACAACAGAAGGTTTCCTAAGGATGCTAACAGTTAGAGACTTGAACTTCTTCCTGCAAATTAAATCTACAAAAGACAAAGAAAGTTTAGTGTTTATACACTGGCTATGGCAACGAAGTTTTGGACATTAGGGAAATGAATTCTAAATGAAATTATTGAGGGAAGCAGAGACAAGTTTCTGAGGAACTGGATTAATTCTGGGACTTAAGGATACAATACTGAAATTTGTCCATCTCCTTTCTGTTGGCACCTTCCTAGATGTCTGATCACCTGTACACCCAAAGGGAAACTAAGCTTCACTGCCTGTACCTGAACTAGGGTGCGTATGCTGATTGGTATGTTTTCTCAGGTAGGTACCAACTCTTTTGAGGTTTCCCAACTTCCATTTTGTCTGGACACAAACGACCTTAGTTCAGAAACTGGATAGCCATGTGGCCTTTAACTTTACAATTTTTTAAGAGGGAAAGGTTGCATTTCTTTCAAGGGTGCCTGCACTGGGATATAGTAAAAGGCTTGAAGGAAGCTGAACACTATCTTACTGTCCACTGATAATAAAGATAATTTATGCTTACCATTCTCTTGGTATTGCACACAAGGATAGCCTAAAGATATCTGAGGAATTCTAGAGAAGCAATTCTCTGTGATACTCTGACTGCCTGAATCCCTAAATCTAACTGCAGGCTCTAGTTCAGCTTAAGCCCTCAATGCCTGTCATTTTTTGAATTAATAATTCACATTGGAGATCCACAGAAGAAACGTAAAGGAAGTGAATTTGAGAAGAAATTGAGAAGAACCAATATATTTGGTTCTTATCTTATCATAACATCAATATCAGAGTCCGTGCAAACACTGTCAAATGTGTTCCATCTCCTCGAGAATTTCACGTACCAGACGACTGCAGTGCCACTGTAGTGTGTGGGTCATTAGAGGATGTCCAGAAAAAGTAAGTGATGCATTTCACAGCAGCAGTGGTCATGAAGAACTTCCCAAGTTGAATTACTGTGTCAAGTGTTCTAGATCTTTGGCCTGTCAAAGACCAGTTTTCAGGTTGTCATGTCCAGGTAGTGAGTTCTATGGAAAAAAGAGTGGATGGACAGAGAGCTTCCTACTCTGATAAACCATTGGGCCCTTTTGATAAATTCTGATACAACTGACAATTCAACATAAAATAAGCATACAAAAACATATGGAACGGGAATCTTAAAGCTCTGTAACTTTCTGCTGCAGAGCTACATATTAGAGGAAATTTTCAGTGTAATGATTACCCTAGTTCACCATTTTTCTTTCTAAAGAAGGAAAAGGATTAGAGATACAGACAAAGACTTTAACACTCCTATAAGAGTAAGATTTCTCTTGCACTGGTAGTGGTAAATGGGCAGTGTTGTTCTTCCCAAAACACATGTGAATCAGCTGCAGGACAACAGGAAAACACAGTAGTAAAATTAATTAAACAGAAAGATAACATACACAGTAATGAAATGATGAAATAGAAAAAATAAAAAAAGACCAAAACCCAGAAAAACTCTGCTTAGTAAAGATGTCTAACAGAAAGTACTTAATTTCCTAATTTTGTACTGCCTGCAAAATTCTTTAAGAAGGAAAAACTTCCCAAAGCGAGATACTAGTAAAAAAAAACCCAAAAAAGCCAACCATCCAACCAAACAAAAAAACCCAACAACCAAAAAAACACCCCCTTCCCCCAAAAAAAACCCAACAACCAACCACCACCACCACCACAAACACCCAGTGCATTGAATAATTTAGCAATATTTTTTCAGGGTAGTTCCTTGCATATGTGATGACACCATACATATTGCAAAGTAGTGACCAATTTAAATTACTGCACATAGCTATGTCTTAAAATCTCATGTTTTCACTAAGACTGAAACAAGCAATTTATAACTGCACTTTCCTACATCATTAACATTGTCATTTAAGAAAATGATTATCAAGCAACAATGATAAAAAATTTCTTTGGAAATGAGAATGTCATGTTCTTTTTAAGTATAAGGTAGGTGCCACGGTTTCAGAGGGATGTATGCATTTAATATAGTTAAGGAAATGTTTTGTGAAGAAATTTTCAAGAAGAGTCAAATAAGGGATGTTGTTAATGAAGTGAAAGTTGTATTTTAAAAATAAGAAGATTTGGACAATGCGTACGTGAAAGCTAATGTCAACTAAGCCTGTCATTGCAGACATCCTAGAATTGTTTTTAAAATATATCAGTCCAAAAATGTTCTTATTTCAAAATAGAAATATTTTATTTAGCAGCAACTAAAAGGCTTGATAAATCAAAGCTAGTGAAAATTCTTCAAAGACAATTGAATAATATTTCTGTCCTAAAAATATTGGTGGTGTCCCACCACTAAACGTTAGTGGTGTCCCACCATTAAATATTTTTATAAGCCAAAGTGCTCCACTTTGAATAATTTACTCATTCTTTTAAAAGCTAGAGATCTGTACACATGATACTGTACTTATTAAACAGAATGCTGAACATGAACAATTAACCAGATAAAGCAGCACTGATACTTTGGAAACTGTCATCTGTCGAGTCTTCTGGAAATGCCAGAGGATTAACTGATGAGATTTGAGTTCATTGTCACAAGAAAGAGAAGGATCTATCACTTAATTCCAAGAGAAAAAACTCTGCTGACCTCATGTCCAAGGTCCATATTCAAATGACTTTCTCTTTGTTACCAACAAGTGTCATTATTTGGGACTTTCACCTTATTAATTAGGGGATAAGCCTGCAAGACTGAACACTACTGTGTGATACTAAGAACCCTGAATTTTAAATGCAGTTGAAGGAAAACATCAACTTTCAGTATTGCTTTCTAAATGAAAAATGCATGTTAAGCATTCAGATTTCTGTACTCGTGGTCAGAAACTGGTATTCAGTGTTTATACACTGTGCTTGTGCTCACTTATCTTAGAGGAAAACCACAGCCAAGTGGTGTGATTTCCTTCATTTAACAATGACTACTAAAGACAACTACAGTGTAGCATGCTGCAATATCAACTTGCACCTAACTGGGTAGGTACAGTATTTTCATTTACTCTCTGTGCTGTATCTGGCAACCTTTTGAGTGTTCAATGTACATTTCAGTCCAGGCAATACAGTAAAATGATGAGATTAAATTTGACAAGTGAGGAAATTTTTTCAAGGGAAAAGTATCTGCAGACAAAATTTGGGTTCAGAAAATAATCATGAAGTCTGTTTCAAGTATCTCCTCCATAAACAGTAAGAAAAGCACTCTAATTTTATAATAGTTACAGAAAAAAAAATCTATCTTTTTATATATTAGATGTTTGTAGTCTTAATAGTGCTATTTAGAATAGGACCAATTGCACCTGTCAGTCTCAAAGAGTGCCAAAACAATATGTATTTCTTCCTTAAATTGTTTTAAACTCTTTCTTGTATTGCACACACTTTTGAGGGTTTTCCAAGCACTAAAGTGAAAACAAACATACAGTAACTGGTAATAGGGTATTTTTACGACTCTAAATAAAATGCATAAAGTCCCTGTTCAAAGTTAGAAATATGAAAAAATGTCCAACCTGAAGTTGATCTGTACAGGTTTACTATTTTTAATTTTTTGATTTGGAACTACTATGATAAAAGAGTTTCATAAGACAAAAACATCTTGTGGAGTCATGTATCACTTACTTGTGTTATGTTTTATATAGCAATTGTTTTCAAGCTTTGGTTATAGTTTTTCTTCTATTAGTGTAAGGCTTCAATATTGACCTATTTAAGTAATATTGATTGGAAACTTTTCAGGAAACTAGTGAAAGCAATGAAGTATAAGCAATGGAAAGCAGAAATTTGTATCCCAGGAAGAAAGTAGAAATCAATGGCCATTGATCATAGGCATAGAAAGTTGATTAGCACCTAGTAGTTAATCTCTGTTATATAAAAGTGCACTCATAGAGAACAAAGGTTTCTACAAGAAGACAGTTGCAAACTTCAAAGAGGAAATAAAAAACACATAGTTTTTGGAACCATCAATGCAGTGGAACGATGATTTTTGGATAATAATAAACGCCTGAACTAATTCCTTACACTGAATTATGATGGATTAGGGATAAGAAGAAGGAGAGTCATAACCAATCTGAAATTCATCCACACACAGAGAATAAGTGACATTTCTGATACAAGCAATTTCTGATAATATTCTGTTCAGGAACAAAATTTTAGGCAGTAACTTAAACACCCACCCTACCCAAGCCTAAGACATGGAGTATTAGTCCTCTAGGAGGCTCAATATTTGAACTAAACTTGAAAAGGCTATAAACTTGAAAGAGGTATACACTAAATGAAAAATTGCTTCAGGATCTTTGATGGATATTCTATGGATCTAGGATTTAAAAAAGTCTGTCTACTGGAGAAACACTTTTTACCAAGGCCTGTAGTGACAGGACAAGGGACAACGGTTTTAAATGTAAAGAGGGTAGATTTAGACTGGACATAAGGAAGACATTTTTTATGATAAGCAGTTGCCCAGAGAAATTCTGGATGCCTCATTCCTGGAAGTGTTCAAGGTTAGGTTGGGTGAGGCTTTGAGCAAGCTGGTCCAGTAAAAGATGTTCCTGCCCACAGCAGGGTGTTTGGAATAGGTGATCTTTAAAGGTCCTTTGGACCCAAACCTTTCTGTGGTTCTATGATTCTATGAATTTTTTTTGCTGTCTCTGCTTATTTCTGTGATTTGTTCTCTAATGTGCTTCTGAAAAATTGGATAACAGCTTTTATCTAAGATACACATTTTATGTCTAAACACATTAAAGATCACGAAGAACTTAACTTCAAGGAGAGTGGGGCCATGTCATGTACGTTATAGAGTCTTTCTATTGAAATGACACTATATGTAAACTTTTATAGAAATAGATCAAAGGATGTAAGCTATGTAAACAGATTAAATTTTTTTGCTTTTAGATATATGATTGTTTTAGCAGGACTGTCGTGTAGCCTGACCCTCCATTTGAGAAGGGCTTGGGCTAAATTTGATTTAAATTAAAAACAAACAAACAAAACCAAAACAGAAAAGGATGAAAGTTCAAGGGCAAGGCATAACTATGTTTCTATCTGGAATGATTTAACAACCGCTAGCAGGCTTGCTACAATAGATAGGTTTTTCAAACTTTAGTCTAGGGTTTTCAACACTTACCCATCTCCCACATTCAATTGCTTTCTGTGAGACAAGGGAACGTGTCTCTGACAGCACTTTTTGATTTAATTTTATACTGTTGGGCAACAGCATATCAGCCATAGTGCACCCCTGGTGGATTTGTACAAGCTGGGGGATATAGCAATATCCTATTGGATTTTTTGCTATCATAGGCAGGATGCCAGACACAACAGGGAGAATTAATTATTAACAGCACTGCAATCTTTCTAACGTAGCTTCAAGGCACTATTTTGTTTGCTCTCACTGGTGGTGATCATTTCTCAACTGTTCCATGTATAATGAACTGCATATGCCTCTCAGATTTCAGAGCTTAATCTAGCAGGTTATCTGTTGTAGCCGCAAATCCTGTCATTCCTTCAGTATCCAGGTCTGTGATTTCATCTACAAACTTCTCTGGTGTGGCAGTGACGTGTACAGGATTTCAGTAAAGAGCATGCTCAGGCATATCCATGGCCATGGGGTGCTGAACAAATTCATGGAGTTTGGCTACTGAGAGAATTTATGTTCATATATTTCAAAAGAACTAGCTAAATTTTATACTCTAACTAATGGAGAAAAGTATGGATGCATTGTATGTACTCATTCACAGGTGACAACATCCATTGCTTCAAGAAGGAGGTGACAATTCTTTTTCAAGTCTACAAATGCCTTAAAAGTTGAATTATTGTGAAGCCCAAGGGCATATCTGAACAACTTTTTTTTACTCTGAAAATTGCCCTTTCAAGTGTCTTCAAAATTCAGTGCTTTTTTTTACAGTCAAGAGCGTCTGCTTAGTATACAATGTAAACAATTAAAACTCACAAATCTTTGTCAATATATATGATGGTCTTTGTATGTTGAGGAATGCATATACTGTCCATATTGCAGTCCTAAATCACACTATGAGCAGGCTGAAGAATATTAAGTGTGAAAATGAAGAAAAAGATTACGAAGGAAATTTTCAAGATTACCATAAAATCAACAAACGGTGGTAGAAGAAATATATACTGAACTAATGGAAAATGAGGTTAAAGCTATTTGTTTTCTTAGTATTTACATAACACCAATTATTAATATGGCCAAATAGGCAAAAAAAGTGGCGAGCAATTTTTTTTCTAAGTGCCCAAGGTAGGGCTTTAACTTTTCCTATTATGAGGAGTTTCTAGTGTAAGCCTATGTTCAAGAACAAATAGAGAGCTGTGTAGGTCATTTCTTGTCAGAAGCAGTTGAAATTTTCAAAACGTGAACATTTCAAAAAGATGTTCACTTAGGAAAAATACTGCATTAAAAATATATTTTCATTTTAGAAATATATTTTCACTTTAGAAAAAATATTGCTTAACATAGAAAAACTTTTTTATTTGAGAATTTAGATAAATTTTATTTGTGTTTATTCTTAAAAGTGATTTATCTGTTTATTTATTTTATATGTATCCTTAAAATACAATTATTCAATAATAAAAAATATAATTTCAAAACAAAGCAATGCTGAAGCATGCGATGGAACACTGTGAAACAAAATTCAAAAAAATTAATCAAAACTTCCCACAGATAGTGAGATGGTATGACATCAATGAATTGGTATTTTCAAGAGGAAAACAATCATATATCAAAAATACTTTTCATCTTCTCTTGAGACTCTTATGAGACTATCTCAAAGATTAACCTGTTTCATTAGATTAATGGTAATATTCAGGTGTTTTCAAAGAAAGGCTGGAGGCACATCTTCACAGAAGAAACACAAAGAGAATGTTTTTTCATGTACCATTTTTCAGTTCTTTCTGCTTGTGTATAATAGGGTAATGAGATACATATTTTGGATTCTAGATTCAAAGCCTCTACTCTGTTTGAAAAGTGCTATAATGGACTCTGCTTTCTTATTTAAAGTTAAAAGCAGAGAAGTTCAAATGTAGTACTTAATATGAACTAGATTAAATTTTTAACAATATTGAATTAAATTCTTACTCTAATTTATCAGAAATTTTAGTCATGAATTTTGCTTACTTATTTAGAATACAACTAAAAATAGTTCTGGACTCTTATTTATAAATTACTGTTTAAAATCATGGGTTTATGCATATTGATACATATGGTGAGAGAAGTAGATAACCAAATTTGGGGTTCAAAGTCACTTTGAAAGATGTAATAAAATAATGTGGTGCCACAGTGGTCTATATAGCCTTCTATAATCAGAATATGATAAGGTGTTAGGCTTTTGTTATTTTCAAATATCTAATTAGATCTAACAACATCTAAGTTTAAAAGACGAAAAGAAAGAACAAGAGAAAAGTAACAATAAAGATATTTAGTAGTCAAATCCCTGTGCTCCCTTCACCCAAGGTATGACTTAAAATCTTGATATCTTGCCCTTTGCATAGTTTCTGTTACATGAAGCAGAATGCTGTGGCATGGGAAACTGTAACTTCAGCTCTCAAAAATTCTGGCTGAATACATTTTATGTATTCACCAGAAAATCAAGGATGCAGTTTATAGATGACATAAGGAAAACAAACAAAAAATCTAAAAATTTGTTTAGCTAAAGAGATTTGCTGCAAGTACTCACCTGCTCTTTTGGAGGTTGCTCTTTGGTAAGCAACATCTGAAATCATTATTATCTTCAGGAGGATAGAGATTTTTTTAAATTTTTTTTTTAATTGTTAATTCTGAAATAGCTAGTATTGCTACAATACATGCAATGTTAGTTTGAGTTTAGGTAGAAATGAAGTGTGGAGTTTATGTCTTGCTTGATGACAAAATAACTCCTACCTCATAAAAAGTTTGACAAAAATAAACTTATCCAGAACACTTAAACTGCATTTCTGGATAGGATTCCAGATGTCGAATGCAATATCTACTTTTCACCAAATGCAACAGACAGTGTTTACGTCATCTATGTAACTTCATTTTTCAGCTAGTAATTCTTTTCTTTCATCCTTGTTTTGGAACCTCTTTTGAATTGCTGAGAACTTATAGGACAATGAATGAGAGAAATCATACACTACTCTATTTGGCAAAATATAAACATTCTGGGAGATGTCAGATTAATTTTTTTCAAATATAATTGGTATTTCTGCAAAAAAATTCTATTTTGCCAAATAAGAACAATACATACCAAAAATATTTTGCAGCACTACTGCAAAGGCTGATTGTATTTTTAGAACACAGTAGAGCTTTGGAAGGAAAGTGCCTTGGTATTTGCTGAGTAAAAGCAATGGATGGCCTTTTTTTCACTTACATGTTTGTTGAACAAGCTTTGAACATTATCATGTGGTTTTATACTCGACTCACTAGTCTATTCATTTGTTTTCATGGAACAAGCTCCAGAGAGCAATAGAGAAAAAAAGTTAAATGCGTGAGCAATACTATCTGTTCTCAAATGTCCATAGAAAAAGAAATGGAAATTATAATTATTCACTGTGTTAAATAACATCCTTTTAATGTCTAACATTTATTTTGAATGTTAGAATCCAATTACAATGTAATAATAAAGACCCTTACAGTACAATATCTTTCAACACAAGGGGCTTATGTAGTTAGCTTCCATCCATTATTTGTACATTTCCAATTTGTTTAGTACAAGAGTATAATTAGGGAGAAATACAGAAGAATAGAAACAGTTCAGTTTTGTCAGAAATGTATACAAATACAGTATGATACAAGAGAGCAAAGAAGACAGTATTAAAAAAGAAAGGGCAAAGCTTAAGCAAAAGAAAACTTTATCTGCAAGAGAACGCAATTGAAACAGGAGCAAGACAGCTGGATAACTCACTTGTATATGACCCTGTTAAAGATGATCAGAATGAGCACCTGAAATAAATGTCAATATGATCCAAAATAGCCCCAAGGGATACCAGAACTAAGACAAGGGGCAAGGTAGCATGTGTCTGTCCTACAAAACTGACGCTGCTGTAGCTACTGCTAGAGATGATATCGCCCAGGACACACAAGTTTTTCTCAAACAACAAATAAACATACGTTTACACAAAAAAAAGGGTGTAATCACATTGCTTTTTAAGCTTTAAAATGGGAAAATAATCTTACACATAAGGTCAAACACAAAAGAACAGACTTATTTTGTACCTATTAGAAGGAAAAAGGACACAGAAAGAAGTTTAAGAATGACTGAAACAGTATGTATATATAAATATACATAACTGAGAGTATAAAGCAAGAATAATTACATATAGTATGGATCCAAGTGGATAGAAAGTTCCGAGAGCTGCAAGAAAATAGATTACTAATTATGAGCAAGAGGAAACTTAATTAGCTACAGACTAAATAATTATAGACTTATGTGCATTTTAGCCTCTATGTGTGTGGTGGTTTGAAACTCCCAAGGATCCAATTTTTAAGTTCAAGCCCCCCTCCCACAGTCTGCCCCTGTGAGAGGGTTTAGTGATGGTATGGACTTGATATCTTTTTCACTTCATGTGGAGAGTTTTCAGATAAAACACAACCATTCGTTATTGGGGGAAGGGAAAAATATTTACAAAGGTTTATTTACTTACACCTATATATATATATTTACATTGAATTAAATTCCTCTTTTCCTTCAATAAAAGTCCAAGAAGGAAAGAGAAAAGTCTTTCTGTCACTGCACAGGCCACAGTTCCTTCGTTTCAGTTTTTTTTTGTGGCACTGGTTAGTGCCCTTCATTTTCCTAAGGCAGCAGATTTAAGCATGGCAGTCAGGATTTTGGTTCTTACTTTGTGGAAATTCCAACCCCGAGCCCGAGCCTTCGGGGGATTTCCTTGTAGATCTTCACTCCTCTTGGGGTAGAACAGTGAAAGCAGCTTTCAGTTCAGTCTTACTGAAGCTCTTTTGCTCTGTCTCAGCTTCACAGCATGATAGAAGCAGCAGCAGCAGAGGGCATGGCCACCTCCCCCGTGTTCCATCCTGGCTCAACTCTCAGAATGACTCCGGGTTTCTGGGCTCCTCTGTCTCACTCTAGCTGCTGCTGCATTTTGGGACTCCCTAAAGGTTTGGAAGTCCACCCCTGCTCTTCAGCAGGTGTCTGGGTTTTGGGAAAGTAATACAGTCTTACCCCAAAACAGTTCTGTTGAGTTTTCCTCTGTTTCGTTGCCAGCTCTCCCTCCTGCAGGAACATCTCTGCATCTTTCAGCCGGCTTCATGTTATCTTGTTGCTACTGGCTATCTTTTCAGCTTTCAGCCATCGCTGTCTCTGTTCAGGACTGCTCTGCTGCCGCTTTCAATGTTTTCTGCTGCTGCTGACAGTAAGGAAATTCTCCCACCTCTTGATTATGGGACCCGGTCCAGCTTTGGCACTACACCAGGTCTCTCGTAGCCTCAACTGGGGCTGGGGGCTCTTGGCCTCCAGAGGGGGCTCACTGGCCCCCTGCTTCCTCGTGGTTCAGATCATGGCTACCAACCAACTAAAAACTACTTCACCACCTTCTCTTCCGTTGCTGTGGGTAGGTAATTTCCACAGGGCGCATATGAACCTTTGATTGGTCTAGTATTATCAGTGGGGCAAACCATTACTGCCCCAGAGAAAAGGTTTTTCAAACCACCACAACGTGCCAAATTATAAAGCACTTGGGCTATTAAAAGAAATATTTTTGGTTTTCTGACTTTTTTTTCAATAGTGTTCCAAAAATAATATAGTTTTGTGGTTGCAGTCATGGTAATATCTCAAAACCAAACAATAAAAATAGTATTCATCATCCTATTCAAAGAATATATTTTATTGGTGTCTTAGTTTCTTACAACCATCAAAAAAAGAATATCAGTGTCTATATATTTGCATATCTACAGTTCAGAATGACTGCTAAACTTTATGTATATGATTACTGAATATAAAAGCCTCTGTTTTCAAACTTAGATTATTTTGACAAAATCCTGTTGCTCATAAAATGCCATCTGACACAGGGGTTTACATCAAGCTTTGGCTAACCAAGTATCCCCAACCCCATTGAGAAAATGGTTAAAAAATATTTTACTGTATATATATATTTACATATAATATACATAGAGTTACAGTGGATGTTTGGAAGCTCAAAATAAGATAAATTAATGTTTAGATGCATTTAGATGCATTAGATTTTCTGATGTTCTAGTGTTTGTGTCTAGCTCTAGAATATTTGGAAAATGAGATCTTTTGACAATGAAGTAGTATAAAGTTAGTACAATACTATGAATTCATACATCTGTTCTTGAACAGGCAGCAATCACAAGTATTGAAGCCATGCTACTGAGAACGCAACTGCGCTGGGCAGGGCACGTCTTCAGGATGAAGGACCACCGCCTCCCTAAGATCCTGCTTTATGGTGAACTTGCCTCCGGCTGCCGCAAGAGAGGAGCTCCGAAGAAAAGATACAAGGACTCCCTGAAGCAACAACTCAGCCTCGGGCATATTGATCACCATAACTGGTCTACTCTGGCCTCCAATCGGGAGGCCTGGAGACAGTCCATTTATAACGCTGCTGATGCTTTTGAGAAAGCACGCAGGATCACTCTTGAGGAGAAAAGACAACGCAGAAAGAATCGAGCCTTGCAGAATATACCATCTAAGGAGTCTTTCTGCTGTGTCTTTTGCAACCGGACTTGCCTTTCTCGTATTGGCCTTTTTAGCCACCAACGCGCTTCCAAGAATCGTGGGTAGAGCCCTTCCCAAATCTTCGTTCGCGAAGCCTAGCCATGATGACTATGAATTCTGAGAAGTCTTACTGCTGCTGCAATTTGCTTTGCATAGGTTTACAAACTACAAAATAATTTTAAAGCAAAACACTAATGTTCTTTGCTCTTTACTACTCTCCTGCTTATTGATTAGCTTTACGGGCAAATACTGATACCTGTAAATCTCTGAAGAGAAATTCACTCATCCTTAATGTTCTCCCTTTAAAAAAACTGTTCATGCAGCTTGTTGGAGATTACAAAGGTAGTGAACAGGCACACAGTTTTTTATTTTTCTACACAGCATGCTTAAGTGAGCGCTGTTCTATGCAAAAGGAAAGGTAACTTCTGTGTTGTCCTAGACCCCTTGTGCCTGAAGCACGTAAGTGTGTTCTAAGGAACAGAAGGTTAAGGAGGTAATAGATTATTAAAGAGCAGCTTTATAATAAATATATTGTAAAAAATTTTTCTCATAACGTAGTTGGCATTTATACTCTGTAAGCGGAGTCTTTCTACTGAAGAAAATCAGCAGTTTTAGTGAATTGATAATTCTAAACTCACACACTGTTCCCTTTTCTCACTTTTGTCTCTTTATTCCAGTTATCTATGTTCCTCTCCTGAAAAAAACAAGCAAACAAACAAAAATATTAATGCAGACAAAATAAAAAATATGAAACCTATGGTGATCTTTGTGGTGATCACCTATGGAACTATGGATCTACAAATGCCTGCAATTACACCTGCAAGAATTTCTCCCAAGTTGGCTTATTATGGTAGTTGGTTGCATTCTAGGCCCACTGCAGTCCTAGGAAGAACTTCTTAATTGCTTAATGGCTGTCTCCAGAGGCTGATTTCCTCCTGTGAACTCTTGCAGAAATTCTGATGTAGGGAAGAAATTATTTATATTTAAATTTTTAAAAATCTCAATTATCCATAAACAGTTGAGTGGCATCAAACATACCCCTGTAAAAACTTCTAGGCATTATTTTGCCTTGTGTTCTGCTTTGTATTCTCAAGTGATAAAGGAGTAGAGTTGATATATGATGCAGCAAGTAGAGGACCACATAGGTGTCAATCATAAAAAAATAGTTAAAGGAGTAAGAGTACATAGTCTCAGTTTAGTCCTAATGTGGTACAGTTTAAGAAAAACAGACCTTAACTTCCCTGGATAGGGAAATCAGTTTGAGATGAAGAATGTATGATATGTATGTGGTCCTGTTTATGCTGGACTTGAGAGCCCTGGAAAGCATTTCCACCCATGATCTTGTATTCAGTGTTTATTTTCTGTACTCAATATATTCAATAAGTACCACTACAAAACTTAACATGTAAATTTTTTTTGTGCGCTTTAATTTGAAATATTATTCCAGTATTCAGGGGGATGGTGCAAGAACATATAGACATATGGCATCCATATTCTTAATAACTGTTTTTTACTTTTTCACATAAGATATTTTGCTGTTTTAATTAGTATCAAGCTTGGGTAAAATAGTTTTGAATAAAGGAATAAAGAAAAACATTTTTTCTTGATGCTTATCTGAATAAAAACATTAAAATGATTTTTATATTTTGTGTGTCTACTTTTTCTAGATTTAAAGGAGTTGAAGACTGAAACAAAGACTCTAATAGTAAGTGTTGAAGAGCAAAAATTATTAATAATATTAATTTTTATCCTGTATGACTTTCACACCTTTCTTCCTCTTACCACTGGACTTTGAATTAAGCTTCCTTATATCTCTAAAGAACTGTTTGAGCTTTGACATCCATTAACCTTCATGGTTCTCCTCGAATTCTCCAAATTATTCTCTTTTAATGTGCAACAACACAAAGTATACAAATGAAATAAGTGAAGTATTCCCATTCACAGCCTACAGAGCTTTGCAAAGGTTGCAAACTGTGCTGCAGTTGCTGATGCTTTTCAATATTCAGCTCTGGTAAACATAGTCAAAAACACACTTCTAAAATGTGTAGAGGAAAATGTATGTCCATCAGACCTTGCCCAGAACAGCAAATCTCCCAATCCAGCCAAACTGAAAAGCAATTTTAATTCAATAGCATATTATGTTAGTGACATTTTTTTTCTCTGTGCAGTTTCAGGCTTTTGCCATCAGCTAGGTCAGTGCCATATTGTGAAATAATTAGTTACAAAAGTGATTTTAATAGTGACTATATATCCCTGCCCTCAGTAACAAGCCCAAGAAGTTGATTCTTCACAGAATTCCTAATAGTTTCTTTGAGGACAGAGACAAACCTTGGGAATTTTAAGACAGCAGAAAAAAGAGAATTGGATTTAGAATATAATTCCAAGATTCTGATTCTGTTTTCAGGCTACAAACACTTGGAAACACAAGTTTAGAGCTGCCTCAAGCATTATGGCTATGATTCCTGTTTCACTTGAAGACAAATATGCACTCTTTGTGTTCATAGTGTATACACATACATTTCTATGCTATAAATATTTGAATCCAATAGCATATGAATTATGGGAGTATGAGCCATTTACCATATAGTATAATTTTGGAGTTTAGAGTCAATTACTAGGGAAGACAAAATAGAGCCAGCACTGTAAAGCCAACAGCCGGTAGATTACTCTGAAGCACACATCATGATATTGATATTTTGACATGGATACTAAGTAATCACATCTGAGGATATATTAAGTAATTTTGAAAAGAGTAGATATATTTAAACCAGCAGACCTATGCTGCTTTATAGAGATTGAGATTTTATTTAAAGAAAAGAATCTCAAATGAAACGCTGTGTGAGTTGTTGAATTTAACAGCATAATGGGAATGGAAATTTCTATTCTATTCTATTCTATTCTATTCTATTCTATTCTATTCTATTCTATTCTAAATATGTGTTAGACAAAGAAACTGAGATGTTTCAGAAACCCTGATCACCAAAAGGCTTTATAAAGAGTAAGCAGTTTCCTTTTTTGCTCTGATTAAATTTGGAAGGAGACACTCCTATTTGAAAGGTATAGTATTTTTAAATGTAGGTATTTTCCAGTTTGAAAAGGGTATAAGTAACAAGTGTTTTGAGTCAAGAAAATGGCTGTGGCTCAATTTACTATGGTATCTTGAGAAAGAATAATGGGACTTTATTCAATTCACTAAGTATTATTTACTGTAGGAGGAACTACAGCTGAAAAGAAGGAATCAAAGACTTTAAGACAGTGATCATCTTAATCTTTCTTTAGCTAAAAGAGAATACTAATCTTATATGAATGTGTGTGGGAAATATGCATTAAGAAGTCACTCTGTAGAGAGGTTAAAGCAATTGCAAAATATCAGTTCCAGGAATTGCTCAGAAAATTGTGCAAGAAATCCTCTACTCTATGCTGCTAAATCCGGTGGTGGGAGGATGACAGCTGAGGGATTTTTTTTATTATTTTTTATTTTTTTTTTTTAGCTAATGGAAAGTAGTTTTCTCTGCTAGGAAACTGCCTTAACCACAAAGAAAAAGATTCACTCTGAAAATATGAACTCGGTTCTGTTACATGTCTCATTTCATGATGGAGGGAGTATCTCTTAAAACCCTGGTTGCTGAAATCAAGAGATTAGAAAAACACCTCAGATTTCATTTTAAAATTGAGTATACACTGATCTTTCCTACTTACAAGGAAAGCCAGAACAATATTCAAGTTCAAAAATAAGTACAGAAGCTTAGCATTTACTATTTCAAACCTCATTAATTTAAAAATCAATCTCCTGGCTTCAAGAGATCCAGACTCAGGGTTTGGTAGTGTTAGGAACTGCTAACACTGTATGCCTACACACATGATAATGTCCCAGGCAGCCAGGAAGATGTTTCAGCAGGTTAAAATGGGACAATGAAATGGGGACACTTGGATTGGGAAAGGAAATATTGCTGTCTATCAAAAGTGAAGAAGCTGGTAACTTTTCTCCCACCCACACAGTCCAGCAAATGACTTCTGTGTCACATCAAATAGCTCTCTTTCAAAGGGGCAGGAGCATCAGATTTCAAACACCAGGTAAGGGAAGAACTGGGTCATTAAATGTCATGGCACAAATCTGAAATCGGGGTTTTATTTCCAAGAAAACCTAGAAGAAGGAACTACCTTAGGACATGTCCATGTAAACATGCAAACTCAAACTCATTGCAAAACAGCTTATTGATACAGGCTTGGTGGAGCACAAATTTATATAGCCTTCAGCTCTGATCTACCTCCGCTACAGCAGTTTGCAACAGTATTATGTTAAACAAGGCACTCCCGCTGGCCCCCGCGCCGCCCGGATGCATGTGCGTTCTTGG
>NW_020897691.1:21099756-21125270 GCF_003984885.1 Neopelma chrysocephalum
CGCGTGAGCCGTGAGCCTTTTTTTGCGCGCTTTGCGGGGGTCCGGCGCCGCGCGCGCACCGCGCGCGCGGTTTGTAACCCTGGTACAGCTACAGCAGGAGAAAGCTGAGAGAGAAAGGGGAGCCTTTCCGGCAGGTACTGCACCCCCATGGAAGAGGAGGAGGCAGCTTCAGAGCACACAGAGGTTGGCCGATCCAGGTCTGGGGGGAGGGGGCAGGGAATTGGAAAGGGAGCAGAGGGGAAGTGCTTTGAGCGGATCATGGTTGTTCTCCGACTTGCGGGTGGGAGTGCAGGGCTGTCCCATGTGAAACATCGCAGGTGTGCAACGCGCCTGCCACTTGTGGTGTCACAGTGGGAGAAGAATAATAATCGTCAGGGTGGAAAGTGGGTTCTTTTAGATTGATGGGGACCCCAGCCAGGCCGGGGTCTTGAAAGGCACCCTAGCCTTGACAGGTATGGGGGCCTGAACGGTTGGTCAGCTGATTTATTTGTTTGTCTATTTACCTATTTACTTTTGGCTCACCTGCGGCTACTGCCCAGGTTCGGCATGTTCTGGATATATTTTCTCTGCTCTGCTACATCCTGAAAGGGTGGGCAGGACTAAGGGCTGCTCCTGGTTGTCCCCTTATGATGGTATTTAGGTAGGTGTTAGTAAAGTAGGAATTGAAGGACTTACCCAAATCGTTCTAACAGGTAAGTAGCCTATGTACCCCCCCCCCATGTGGTTGCGAGCTATGCTGGCGAGGGTTCATGCCCTCGGTAGGGTCGCCCATGCCAGACAGGTCAAAAACATAGGACCAGATTCACTTCATTCTTGGGCAGGATGAGCTCATTAGCCTTCTGGCAGTCATCCTAGGAGAAGGACAACTCTCATACCAAACCCGGGCAGATGGAGCTCGCTTAGCCCTGGAAGGCCATCCATCTAAGAGAAGGTCACTCTAATCAAACCTACGTCCTGAGGACCTCGCTGCCACCGTCCAAGCTTGCTCGGCCCTGGCAGATGAACCTCAGGATTAAAGGGTGGGTTCAGTTCCGCGCATACTGCATCTCACCTAAAAAATCCATTGCGCAGGCTTGAAGGCTTTACCCACATGCAAAAAGTCCTGCAGCGACGGGCGAGGGTCGAAACGGTAGGTGAAAGGTGCACTGGGAGCCGCAGACTCAACCCTGCATGCAGGCGGTTCAGGATATTGGTCATTTGAGACTGACGGAGATGAGAGTCTCTTGGGGCAGCACCCTGAACGACCAAGCAGCCTTTTCAAGGACAGCACTGCTTGCTCCACTCGGAGAGGGGCCTAGAAAAGGTGGCCTAAACAAAGCTCATCTCCACCTTCACCCGGTTGGTTAACCGCAGACCGACGGGCATCTTCTTCCAATGCGGTCGCACAAAGAGCAAAAGACAAAGGCACGCACCTGCCTCCAAAGGTGTACCTAAATTAACTCTAGCATGCTGGAACATCAGAACCATGCTCGATTCTGCGGACAGCGGACGTCCTGTGCGTTGCTCTGCCCTAATTGCCCATGAGCTGGCCCGTCTCAACATCGACATAGCTGCTCTCAGTGAAGTTCGCCTTCATGAGGAAGGCAGCCTCAGAGAACACGGTGCCGGTTACACTCTCTTTTGATCAGGTAAGTCCAGAACCGAAAAACATCTCTCTGGTGTCGGCTTCATGATCAAAAACTCTATTGTCCCTAAACTCGAAAATCTGCCGACAGGTCACTCTGATCGCATTATCTCCCTACGCCTTCCACTAAATAACAACCAACACGTTGTCATCTTCAGCATATATGCCCCAACTCTCCAAGCTGACCCTGCTGAAAAAGATAAATTTTACTCTGACCTGCGCTGCCTTACCCAAAAAGTACCAGCAGATGATAAGATCATTATCCTTGGTGATTTCAACGCCAGAGTAGGCAAAAATTTTGAAGCATGGAAAGGCATATTAGGCAAGCATGGCGTTGGAAACTGCAACGATAATGGTCGACTTCTGCTAGAATTCTGCGCGGAGCAACAGTTTACCATTACCAACACTATCTTTCAGCAGAAAGATAGCCTAAAGACAACCTGGATGCACCCCAGATCTAAGCACTGGCACCTCACTGATTATGTCTTGGTGCGACGGAGAGACGTCCGCGATGTCCTCCATACCCGCGTGATGCCCAGCGCAGAATGTCAAACAGACCATTGGCTTGTGCGCTGTAAACTCAATTTCAATCTCAAATTCAAACCCAAAAAGGGCAGTATCCCAAGGAGAAGACTCCAAGTTAACGATCTCCAATCAGCCACAGTAAGAGAAAGATTCCAGGCAAACCTTCAAACTAAGCTTGATAACCATTCCACAGATTCTGCAGATTCCTCTCCTGAAGCTATTTGGCACCATATTAAAAGCTGCATCCTGCAATCCTCCGAAGAATCCTTAGGGTTCTCCCTCAAGAAGAACAAAGACTGGTTTGATGAAAACAATCATGAAATCCAGGAATTGTTGAGGCAGAAGAGAACCGCCCACCAAGAACACCTTGCACTGCCATCCTGTCCCGCAAGAAAAGTAGCCTTTCGTCTTGCATGCAGCAAACTCCAACAGAAACTCCGTGACATCCAGAACAAGTGGTGGACCGATCTAGCTGCAAAAGCTCAACTTTGTGCAGATACAGGGGACCACAAAGGATTCTATGAGGCCCTCAAAACAGCATACGGGCCTACATACCAAATCCATAGCCCACTACTCAGTGCAGATGGTCAAACGCTTCTGACAGATAAAACCTCCATACTGAATAGATGGTCTGAACACTTTCAGACTCTTTTTAGTACCAACCGTGTAGTCCAAGACTCAGCAATTCAGTCCATCACACAACGACCGGTGAAATACGAATTGGATACTGCCCCCACTTTAGGAGAAACCCTCAAGGCCATACAGCAGGTGAAAATTGGCAAGGCAGCTGGGGTTGATGGAATTCCACCTGAAGTCTGGAAACATGGGGGCCTTGCACTCCATGCTAAATTTCATGAGCTTGTGGTGCGCTGCTGGGAACTAGGTGAACTACCTTCAGACCTTCGTGATGCAGTCATCATCACCTTATATAAGAAGAAAGGTACTAAATCAGACTGCTCAAATTACCGTGGTATTACTCTGCTCTCCATTGCTGGCAAAATCTTGGCAAGAATACTCCTGAACAGACTAATTCCCGCTATAGCAGAAGAAATTCTACCTGAATCTCAGTGTGGCTTCAGAGCCAACAGGAGCACCACAGACATGATATTTGTTCTCAGACAACTGCAAGAGAAGTGTAGGGAACAGAACAAAGGTCTCTATGTAACCTTTGTCGACCTCACCAAGGCTTTCGATACTGTGAGCAGAAAAGGTCTTTGGCAGATTTTGGAACGTTTAGGTTGTCCCCCCAAGTTCCTTAAAATGATCACCTCACTTCATGAGGATCAGCATGGCCAAGTCAGATATGGCAACACACTTTCTGAGCCCTTTCTAATAAAGAACGGCGTGAAACAAGGCTGCGTTCTCGCTCCTACCTTATTCACAATCTTTTTCAGTATGATGCTCCAAAGGGCCACGGCAGACCTCGATGATCAGGACGGTATCTACATTCGATATCGTACTGATGGAAGCCTATTCAACCTAAGGCGACTGAAGGCCCACACTAAGACCCTGAACCATCTTGTCCGGGACCTGCTTTATGCTGATGACGTCGCCCTTGTCGCTCATACAGAAGCAGCTCTGCAGCGTTTAACATCCTGCTTTGCAGATGCTGCTGAGCTCTTTGGGCTGGAAGTCAGCTTAAAGAAGACAGAAGTTCTCCATCAACCTGCACCTCAGGAAGTCCTCCATCATCCCCACATCACCATCGGCCAATCAGAACTCAAATCAGTCCAACAGTTTAATTACTTAGGCAGCCTCATCTCCTCAGATGGTAAGATTGACGGGGAGATAGACAATAGGTTAGCGAAGGCATATAGTGCTTTTGGAAAACTCCATAAAAGAGTATGGCGTAATAAACACTTGAAGAAAGGTACCAAGATCAGTGTCTACAGAGCCATAGTGCTGTCTACTCTTTTATATGGTTCCGAAACATGGGTCATCTACCGCCACCACCTGCGTCTCCTAGAACGCTTCCATCAACGCTGCCTCCGCACAATCCTGAACATCCACTGGTCAGATTATGTGACCAATACATCTGTTCTTGAACAGGCAGCAATCACAAGTATTGAAGCCATGCTACTGAGAACGCAACTGCGCTGGGCAGGGCACGTCTCCAGGATGAAGGACCACCGCCTCCCTAAGATCCTGCTTTATGGTGAACTTGCCTCCGGCTGCCGCAAGAGAGGAGCTCCGAAGAAAAGATACAAGGACTCCCTGAAGCAACAACTCAGCCTTGGGCATATTGATCACCATAACTGGTCTACTCTGGCCTCTAACCGGGAGGCCTGGAGACAGACCATTTATAACGCTGCTGATGCTTTTGAGAAGGCACGCAGGATCACTCTTGAGGAGAAAAGACAACGCAGAAAGAATCGAGCCTTGCAGAATATACCATCTAAGGAGTCTTTCTGCTGTGTCTTTTGCAACCGGACTTGCCTTTCTCATATTGGCCTTTTTAGCCACCAACGCGCTTGCAAGAATCGTGGGTAGAGCCCTTCCCAAATCTTCGTTCGCGAAGCCTAGCCATGATGATGATGATGTTAAACAATCAAAGTTCCTTCTTTTAGCTAAAGGGAACACTTGATATGCAGGGAAGGAATAATATTCTGTATCTTGGCCTTACTGTGTCCTACTTTTGAATAGAGAATGCAAATGTGGTTGATGAACTATGCAGAGAGAAGTTAGAATCATTAGCAAAATGTAAAGGTGTGTTGGACTCAATTCAGCAGAGATCTGTCCTCGGTCTTTTCCTATGGGATGTTCTATAAATAATCTATATGATGGACTACAAGAAATACTTCTTTATATTAAATCAGTGCAAAAATTGAAGGGATTTGCTTAGACACATGTATTCTTGGCAAATAAGACAAATGCCCCAGAAAAACAAACAAAACAAACAAGCAACAATAGCAACAAAAAAAAAAAACCAGAAAAATGAGGCACAAATGCAAAGCATTTGAGAAGAAAAAAAATGAAGACTCTTTAAGTATAGAATGAGAAAGTCAAGTCTGATTATAAAAGAGGAGTCAATAAATGCGCCAATCTGACAAAGGGATTTGTGGCAGGAATTAAGCCTGCCTGACGTGACTTTGTTTTATGCAGCACTGGCAGTACCCCAACAAGTGTATTGCAAACAGATTAGAACATCACACCTCTAGAAAAAGTAAGATCACTTGAAGAGCCTCCAAGGCAGAGAGAATGATCTGAGGTCTCTAATAGCTTTGTTCTAGGATGAGAGAACAAAAGACTGTGAACAGCGTGGTCTGAACACGGGAACAGAGGACAGAGAGACATAAAAACAGTCTCTAAAAATTTAAAAGACTGGTACAATGAGTGAAAAAACCACCCAACCTGATTTGTATGTCTTCATCTGAATGATATAGAGATAATTGGTTCTGCCACGGTTTATATAGCCCACATCCCTGGATTTATGTTTTTTCAAAACAAAATTTTTTAATCTCCCAAGGTCTATTCCTAGTATTGTGTTTCTCAGGGATGAAGGTGATTAAATTGGCAAGCATGCATTCAGATTTAATTTTGGAAAAAAAAAAGGAAAAGGGAAAAATTTTAACACATTAAAGAAAAAAAACATAAAACTCTTCACAAAATTTGCTGAGAATGATTAATACCTTTGGTCTTACAAAAACTCAGTTTTCCGAGGTTTTTTTTTACTGTGAAAACAATCTCAATAATCTTTTATATTGTTTGATTCAATAATGACTAGTATATATAGTCTAATAAATAATTAATAAAAACCTGCATATAAATCTGTACACAATTTTGCCCCATATTTTCTGTATCCTAAAGTGAAATAGTGGTTAGAGGATTCATTTCTATTCTATTTCTTTTGCTGAGAACACAGTTGTGTTGGGCAGGACACTTCTTAAGGATGAAGGACTACCACCTCTCTAAGATCATGCTTTATGGTGAACTTGCCACTGGCTGCCACAAGAGAGGAGCCCCGAAGAGGAGATACAAGGACTCCCTGAAACTGTATCTCAGTCATGGCCATATTGATCTTCATCACTGGTCTACTCTAGCCTCCAATCGGAAGGTCTGGAGACACACCATCTATAACGCTGCTGCTTCTTCTGAGAACACATGCAGGATCACTCTTGAGGAGAAAAGGCAACGCAGAAAGAATCGTGACTTGCCAATACCACCTAAGAAGTCTTCCTGCTGTGCCTTTTGCAACCAATCTTGTCTATCTCTTATTGGCCTTTTTAGCCACCAGTGCGCTTGTAGCAAATGTGGGTAGAACCCTTGCCAAATCTTTGTTCGCGAAGCCTTGCCATGATTTCTCTATATCAGAGTAATTTGAAGGGGAAATGGCACAGCAGTCATAGATATTTAAAAGTCCACAATATTTATAATCAAGCATATTTCATCCCTAATAATAAATAACTTATCAGACTAGTTCTGTGAGGTAATTTTTAAATGTTCAAATATTTGAAAATGTGAATTGTATGAATTAAATAATTAAAATAACTCAGTCCTATCCAGTAAACAATTGAAGAAAATTTGTTTCGAGTCTCTTTTTCTTCTCTTCCCCTAACAACGTAAGTGGTCTTTGGCTCATGGTTTCTTTCTGTGTTGATTTAGTTAGGGCCACTTAACAATGGAAAACTAGAAAGAGATTTAAATTTAGCAGTAAGACATTCTACTTGTTATGCCACTGACATGGTTTAGGACTGGTATTCCCAATTTAGTGTTCCCACTGAAACCACACTGGCACTCCGAGCTTCCTCTTCCCCCACCCCCTGCCCATTCCTCCTGCAGGTGGCCAGAGAGGAGAGTTGGAGGCACAAAAGGCAAAGATCATGGATTGAGATAAGAACAATTTACTGGAAAGAGCAATGAGATAAGAAAACAAAAAGTAGCAGCAAGAATACTAAGATGCTAATAGCAAAAATGTACAAAGAGAGGGTGATTTACATGCAAACAGCTCAGCAAGCCAGGGACAAATAAAAAACAATGGCGGCCAGATCCTCTACCCAGCACCCTTTCCCGTGACTGAAAAGGAGCACCCTTTCTTCCCCCAAATGTGAGAGTCCCTTGCACCTACCCTGGCAATGATGAAAGATGGTTTTGAATAACACAGCTCCAGGAAAGATGATTTAGAATAACACAGCCCCAGGCTCCACTCCCTCATGACAACTGCAAAAAATTAACCCTGTCCTTGGCCAGAACCAGGACAGCCATATGAAATGATACCAGGCTGAATCACTTCCTTATATACGCTCCAAGATAATTAAAGATTAATTTGTAACTCGTAGAGACATTGCAGAAGGGAAAAATGCTTAGTGAAGAAGAAATTATTGAGTTATACCAACATAATACAGAGAGAAAAAATTGAGAGGTTCCACCCCCTCCTCCCTCCAATGTTAAGTATACTCCATGAAAGCTTCATTGAGCTTTGTGAGTGAACTAGCTAGAGATTATGCGCTTTATGAGTCCCACTGGATTTTGAGTCCATATGTATCAGACTGGTAGGTGATATCAAGAACTAGGCAGCATTGGAAGAGAATTGCTGGGACTTCCTTACCCATTTCTGACTCCTACTTACTCAGGTAACTGAGAACTTCAGAAATACTCTGACTGTCAAGGACAGAGTCCTCCAAATACAGTAGTGAAACCCTGAATCTGACCAGTGAATCTAACTCAGGTGCCTTGACAAGAAGGTACAAGCATCCCATGATTGAACTTGGAAAAGAAACAGGTTTTCCCCAACGCAACTTAAATATTTTATTGAACCTCTTTGCTTGAGTTTAAAACCTGAAGTGCTAGGGAAGGAGGTTAAATGGATAATGCCACCATCCTCTCATTTCTTGAAAACCAATTTGTCAGCTCAAGGTTGAGATGCTCACAGAATGGTATTATTTCAATTATTTCAAAAGGGGTGAGACTTCTCAGTTAATAAAATAAGTTTCTGCCTTTGAAATTTGAAGCAAGTTGTCTATTTTCAAGGGGATATACGTCAGAGACGGTGATTTTAGGATATTATCATTTCACTAATTTGGATTAGTTTACGGTCAATATATGGCACAAATATATGAAGAATAGACTAGTGATAGTACAAGAGAGAAGATTATGGTTTGTGACTTATTTAATAAATTATTTTTTTGCATTTAAACACCTACCCCTAAACACAGTTGAAAAGAAACAAATACAGCTACTCCTGTCTTCATGTGTTCATTTTTTACCTGAACTTATACATACTGGGATATACCTGTCTAATAGCTACAACTGAAAATCTCTTTGTTCTATCATTTACAGGTTTTATTGTCTGTAGTTTATTTATTCAACAGAATATTTAAAATTAAATTACTGAAGGAAGGATTCTTGGGATTTTAATTATCGTATGTTAGTGCAATTAAGCTAATTGATTCATTGAATGTTCAGATAAGCAAAGTACCTTAACAGAAAAGGATCTAATTTAAAAGAAACAGAAAGTTTGAGACACTGAATATAAAAAAATATAACTATATTATCAGGATGCTGTGAAATATGTCTATTTGTATGATTAAATTTTGGACCTCGATAAAGAATTTTGCAACCCTATTTCCTCTTAATTAAATATTATTAAACACTACTTGCATTTGTCTCTATATAGGTGAGTATAAACAAAAAGAATGGATAGAAATAAAAAAGCACATATATACTAAAATATTGTCAGGGAAACCAGTTCTCTCTCACAGGAACCCAGACGGCCACTGTGGTGCTTCCTGACAGAGTAAAGCAGCAGGAGACAGCTAATGAGGCAAGTCATCCGTTATCATTGCAGTGCTTAGCCTGATTTAGTTATCTGAATCAAAATGACAGATTCAGGAGGAAGGCTCCTGGGAACTTGACTGAAAATGTTATGTTGATGTTACCATGCATTGATCAATCTAGTGGAGTGCCTCTTCGTCTCCATGCCAACAATGAATAGAAACAAAAAGCAGGGGTTAAGGGGCATGCTTTTGGAAAACTGATATTGGGGAAGATATTTTCTTTATAAACAAGTTTTGTTAAACACTGAAATAAGCTTCATGCCTGGGACGACTCATGGCTCTTCAAATATGGGAGGCTTTATAATGTAATTTCAGCTTGTCAGGAACAATTTTCCCCCTTTCTTTTAGGATTACTTAGAAGTTTAGCTTTAGAAGCTACAGTCTATGCCACTGGTTGCTTATTAACCTTATTCCAACATTAAGAGAAAGAAAAAGACTTTAACCATTTTAATACTAGCAAAATGCCCCTCACTATTTTTTTTTAAAAGTGTGGTCATATTTTTACAGAATATTTATCTTATTAGATGGGCAAAGTTAATTTTCGTAGTATTAAATATTTTTTTGGAAATATGCTATTTATAAGAAAAAAAGTAGTTACTGTCTGCCGAATTAAGAAGCAAATGGTAACTATTTTTGATGAGGAGTTGAAGGTAGAGCATGAGGTTTTTTGAATCAGAGCTCTAGACTGGGCTTTCTTGCAAAGCGAGTAAATGATATTTTAAAAAGAAAACAAAGGAAAAAACAACCTTTGAGAAGAAAATTGAGTTCATAGAATCATAAGACTCTTGGCCCCAATTTAGAATAATAGAATTGTTAACGTGGAAAAGACCTTTAAAATCATCAAGTCCAATTATTAACCCCGCACTGACAAATCCACCACTAAACCACGTCCTCCCTAAGTGCCACATCTACTCATCTTTTAAATAACTCCAGGGATGGTGACTCAAACACTTCCCCAGGCAGCCTATTCCAGTGCTTGACAATTCTTTCAGTGAAGACATTTTTCATAATATCCAATCTAAACCTGTCCTGGCATAAGATGAGGCAGGTTTCTCTTGTCCTGTCACTTGTTAGTTGCAACATGAGGACCACTCTCACCTGGCGACACCCTCCTTTCAGGTAGCTGTAGAGACAGATAAAGTTATCCCTGAACCTCCTTTCCTCTAGGCTAAACAAACCTAGGTCCCTCAGCCTCTCCTCCTACGACTTACTCTCTAGACCCTTCCCCAGGTCTGTTGCCCTTCTCTGGACACGCTCCAGCACCTCAGTGTCTTGTAGAGAGGGGCACAGAACTGAACACAATACTCAAGATGAAGACTCACCAGTGCCTAGTACGGGAGGACAATCACTTCGCTGGTCCTACTGGCCAGACAATTGCTGATATAAGCCAGGATGCTATTGACTCACGTAATTTCGTTGTGCTTCTCTTCAACATCTCTTTCATAATACTCCTATTCCTCATCCTCTGTCTTTCACATTTAGACTATAAGCTGCTGGGTTGTTTTTTGGTTGTTTGTTGTTTTTTTTTTAAACAAAATCCGTTATTGGATAAAATAAACATATAACACAGGAGTACTGTTTCTGAAGAGGATTTAACTACTCTTCGAGCAGTAGTTGTGTTGTTGTTGGCATTAGTAATGCAGTGTACAGACATTGACACAACTCTATCCTGTGTGAGCTGAATAAAACTAGTGTTTTACTGTAAACGTCATGGATGGGATGGAGACCTGTCAAATGGGCAGTTTATTACCAGAAGGAATATCAGTGAAAATATATTCCTTGATCATATAGGCTGTAGAAATTGTTATATTTCAGGTTTTTTAATTGAACAGCAAATGAGATACAGAGAGTAAATTATTTTTATCTGTTACCATTAGTCACAGATACACTGATCAGAGTGAAAGAAATAACGCAGCTTTCCTTCCTGTCTTAGTAAAATATTTCACAATATTTTACGCCAATGCTAATGATGGTGTATCAAATCCTTATATACTCTGATGGAGTACCTGTACATATGAGTAAGGAATTCTAGAGATACCATTAAGCAAATTCAGTAATAATGAGTTTTACAATAAATGGGCTGAGTACAGAAAAAGCGGAGTGAGAAACACAGTGCATAAAGAAAGCAAAGCTGTTATAACAGGAATTCTAATGAAATGCAAGATACATGATTGTACATGTTAAAACTACATGTAGCCTAGTTTTTATACTTTATTATTTCTTCTTTTCATTAGTTTTCTTGCTATACTATCTTTTTTTCATCTGAGATATCACTTAAGTTACGCAAATGGAGTGGCCTTAAGAAATAAGTCTAGTGCCATTTAGAGTAATATTGCTAAAGAAAATTATCTCTTCAATAGTGAACTTTAAATCAGAATGTAGTCCTTAAGCCAGTTAATTTGTTTGTTCCCATGTCAAAGTTGAAGGATACTTTTTATAAATTACATTCAAATTAGGAATCATATACACATGCTAAATTTCCCATTGCATTCAAAAATGAAAGACAGAGCAGTTTGAGTATTATCAAAGAAGATAGCTTCTACTGTAAACTTATCCCGGAGAAAACTGACTCTAAAATGAATTGTATCAGAGCCAACACTTTATCTTATTAATCCTGAAAATACATAACCACTTAGTTTTTATCTCCTCATTTGGGAAAAAAATATTAACTATATCCCTTCGTCATTTAAAGGTATTTCCAGATTGTCTGCTAAATTGATTGTTATTGCATTCACTCATTCTTGTTGCTGAATCAGCAGTTCATTGACTATTTCATCCACTTGCAATGCAACGAGAGTTCGGTTCACGTTCCTTAGTATATAATAAACAAATTCAGCTTAGGAAGTCTTGCCTTCATATTAGGCAGTACTGTATGTTACGAATGGCCTGAAATCAATCAGATCCCTTCCTTCTAGGAATTTCCATGTAATATGGATTAAATCCAAATATTTATACATAAAAGAAATCTGAATTAATGACAGATGAAAAGGGAAAGACATTTCTTCTTAGTATGTGAAACTGCAGGCATTTTTGTGTGTGCATTGCACATTCTCCTCGAAACTCATGAGGAGTTCACAGACTCCAGAAACACTCTGTAATGATCTTACAGACAAAATCACAAGAATATTTCTTCTCTGTGTTTCTTTCTGATTTTGTGCAGTTCAGATATGTCTATGGTAGTGGAAGAGAGAACAGACTTTCAAATTGCACTTAATGTTAACTAGAACAAAACAGGACAGATAATCAGATTCCAGAAGTAAAAAGCTTTCAGTGTCTTGTGCTAAACACTGTGAACAACAAAAGTGTCAGACCATTGCCCTTTTCCTCTTCATGGTAAAAAATGTTTAGGACCCTTTCAGCTTTGGTAACATCTTTATTCTTATCTCCCAGTAGTCTAGCCAACCTCCTCTAGTGCAATTTGATTCTTTAGTATTGTATGAATTGTTTTTCTTCCTGGTTTTCTTCATATTCTTACATTCAATTTACAGAATTCACTCATTCCTTTATAACTAATGAATTATAAAAGAAGTCCTAGAAACAGAACACTACATTGGGGCTTGGAATGGTCAATTAGTAGCAGTTTAGAAAATTTGTTTGTTCATTATAGAGTCCTCAAAAGGGAAGTGTCCCATATACAGGAATAGCAAATTTATTTCAGGATACATCAAGGGAAAGTTGGCTGTGTTTCCAAATGCACAGAGTATTATTTATATACCTGTCTACAGTTTTCTTTGAGTTCATCCTTTTGGTGTCACTTCATTGTGGATCCAGATCTTCAGTTCAAGGTAGGGATGGGTGATCTGGCAAGTAGGTAGTGGAGAAAATTTGGAGATTATTTGACTTATTTTATTATTTTTTTTAAAATCTGCAATAGTTTCATTAATATCAAAATTTAATGCAACTTCAGCCAACAGCTTTAACAAAGAGAAGCTGAAAAAAGTTAAAAAATATTATAATTCTATGCTTTGTGCTTTCCGTGCAACCAATGTTTTTTCTTTCTCATCAGAACGGTGAACCTTTATTTGGTAAGGATTCTATGCCCTCAAATTTTAATTTTTGGTTAAAAAAAAAGGATAGGACAACAAAAAAAAAAGAATATTTTTTCTTCTGAGGATAATTTTGTTTTTAGTTTAATGCAGTTCATGTTTTTTCAGTGGTTTTTTTGTGGTTCCATCAGCAAAATGAGAAATCCATCCACTGTTTGCACGGTTAAGGCTTCATGTTCACTTGTCATCCTTTGAACTGGGTTGTTTCTTCTGTCTATGTTAATACAGTGATAAAGATTCAACACTGCAAAAATATTTACTGATTACAATTTGTGTGACCTCATAGTTTTCAAATTAAGTTGATATTTATGCACATATATAATTGAGGGTAATGTTTGTCCTGAAATCTTTATTACCATAATATTAGAGAAGGCAAGAGCATAGTTTGACTCAGAATGCAGTCAGCACAAGCAGAAATATATATGCCATTTCATGACATATTTTTAGAAAGTGGAATGTTTTTGAGAGGAACATATGGATGCAATACCTTTGGGGGATAGGGGGAAGTGCTTATGTGGTGGTATAAAAATGTCATGCCTGTAAGGAGTAATATGAAGAATATAATATGAGCCATGAGTTCTTTCTAACTTAACCCTGTAAGCAAAAGAAGATGGTTATGAATTTTATCAATAAACATTAGGAATATACCTCATTCCTAGGTATTATTGTAAATTAGCAGACCTAAAAGAACTTAGGGGTTCCCGCCCCTTTTTGTTTGTTTGTTTGTTTGTTTGTGGGGTTTTTTTATGGTTTGGGTTCTCTTTGGTTTTGCCATTTGGTTTGGGAGTTTTGTTTGTTTGTTTTTGTTTGTTTGTTTTGTGGGGGTTTTGTTTGTGTTTTTTGTTTTGTTTTGTCGGTTTTTTGGAAGTTTTTTTGATTTTTTTTCCAGTTGAACAGAACACAAGTTATCGAAGGTAAAGTGTAGGTAGTGTCAGAGCCAGTAAAAGAATCTGACTTGCCTGAAAGCCAGCTGTTTCCACCAGGAAATCTATTAAGTTATTCTGAAATCTTAGTTTTAACTGTACTGACGAATGGACCTTAAACCCTGGAATTTTTTTGTTTACAATCACAGGCTTCCTCGCTTTTTTCCCATGCTGAAGAACAACTGAGATTTATATATGTTACCATACATAATAATTCTGCAAACCAGTTCCAGCAGTTTCAGGAGTTCAATCTATTCAACCCTAGACTAGCAAGTTCCTCACATAGATGAACTTTTTCCCCTACAGAATTGCTGTACCCAACAATGCTATTGCATTAAGTAAATGCTTCTCTTTGTTCATTCAGTGATGTATGATATTGTAGGCTCTGGCAACAAACCTGATTTCCTACAACATTAATGGCACAAGTACAAAAGCTTAGCTTTCAAATCTACATAGATTTGAAGGAACCTGCCCTTCCCCACTGTCAAATGGGAAGATGTGTGATAGCAGCTTGATGTTGTAGAGTATTCAATAAAATAGAAGCTTTCACAGTTTGGCATGATAGACAAGTAAAAGACCCTGCTAAATGTACAAGGCTCTGAAATTGCATCTTCCAGAATAACGTGGATTTGCCAACATATGGGTAAGACCATTTCACCCCAACTTCCTTTGAGGAAGGAAATATCAGTGCTTTACTATTACCCGTGTGTGAGAAGATTCCTGTTTAAAAACGCTGTTTGGTGAAGAGAAGTGGTTGGCTGAGCGAATCCATTATTTGGAACAATTTTTTAAAGAACCCAGAACTTGTTCGTGACACTTTTCTCAGTTTCATTAAAAACAAAAATAAATAATTGCAATATTTTTAACCGGGTTTCTGTCAAATAAAATATGAAATATTAAATACAGAAAACCACGCTCACTTGAGAGGTCTCCAAATCATCACCTTCCAAGTGCCCCTAATAGTTCAACTGCAAAAAGAAACTTCTTGGCTAATTGCTTTCAGAAAATCAGCAATTGCTTGTAGTTCCCACATAGGAATATTTCAGACTACTATTGTGAGAGATGAATAAAGTGGAGCAGTCCATTAGTGCATGAGTCATACATAGTATACAGCAGATCAGGTACTGAGAATTGAGTTAATCTTAGAAGATATTCAACACTGGAAAATCTGTGCCGCATTTACACATATTATAGAATTCCCCCTGGGATTCCAAATTTGTTTCTAGAATTTTAAAAACAGATCTTTAATGTGTCATTACTTAATCTCCTAAATCTGGGAACAAAGGAACAGAAAACTTCCAATTTTTCAAGTCAGTCCATCTTTTCTGAGTACTATCAGTCATAACTACATGCTAGATACTTTCACTCAGTACAAACAGCTGTTGGAAGGCAGAGTGGGATATGTGAGTTAATAAATTACTTATAATTATGGAAGTTTTTCTTGGAATTGCCCATCTGTGTAATTATTGTATGAATGGCCCTTCAAATAGTTGGGAGCTGAACAGGTATTCCAGTGAGTTAATCTGACAGCAAAGAGGCACAACACACTAGTAATGAAAACCAGGTAGCAGAGACTCTAGAAAGCACTACTTGAGTTGTAAGATGTTTCTGATATGATGGTAATGAGACAAATCAAAGAAGCTATACTTATATAAACAGAATCTCAAGAAGATAAGGAGCAAAAGGTGCAAAATACAATAGCTGGTGTGAGTAGTCTCTCTGACAAGGTGGGGCCTGTGCAAAAAAGCATGGTTTGGGTTGGGAGGAATCTGGAAGCTTTTATTCCACAGAGATTTTAAAAATACTTAGACCTGTTTTCTTCTAACTTGGACACACATTTTAACTGAAGTTAACCTCCAAAAATGATTATTTGGAGTCATTTATGTGTGTTGAAGATACTTTCCACAGGATACCAAGTCTATTCATCATGCCAGATAGATCTGATTTTTACTGAAGAGGAAGTTTGTTTGTTTTTTTTTTTTTATTTGCTGGGGAAGATGAGACTGGGATGGAGGATTGGATGAGGAAAGAAAAAAAAAAAAGGGATGGCTCCGTTTTTAAAGGAATTATTCTTAGCTTTGACAAAGAATTTCTGCATGAATTTAAGCATTCTCTCATGAGTAGTCATTAACTGTGCATTCTTCATATTCTGGGCTTGACCTGAGATCAGGGGGTCTGGTCTGCAGAAGCGTTCAACTTTCATGGATCTCACACAAAACTGCTTTGAACCTCTAATATGCTCTGTTATGCATGCTGTAAAATCAGATTCTATGTCCTCAATTTAGACTCTAAAAATCTATGAGTGCACTTGACCTCTTTGTCTCTTTCTAGTACCTATAAAATAAAGAATGACACCATCTCTTCATGTCACTAGAGTATTATGAAAATTAAATAATTTTTGTGAAGCACTCTGATATTTGCTATCTGGGCATCATAGAGAAACCCATGAGAAAATTAATCATCCTGTCTTAAAAATAAGTGTGCACTACATAAATCCTAAGGCTACACATTTGACAGTGAAAATAAAATTTAATGAACAGCCAGTTTTCTAATTTATTTGTTCTTGTTCTTCCTTCATTCATTCTGCTTCTTCTCTTTTGCCACAATCCACACTTACCAGAGCCTTCTGGTGATAACTACTTTCCTCTACCGCTCCAAATTCATCCCTTTATTTCCTCCCTGATACGCTGTTGCATTCTCCTCTTCCTTTACTGCCTGTCTAAAGCATACTCCTAAAGTAAACAACAAAAAACTTCTGAATATGTAATCCTTGATGTCTTACTCCACCTTTTATAATTAATGACTTTTGTATACTCTACCATTTCCTTAATTGGCTGCAGAGAAGAAGTAATAATTTTTAATGTGTGTGATGTTATAGAATAAAAATAAAATACTATTACTGTCATGGCTGTCTCATAATTTAGTATAGGAATCTTGCACCACATGCAGCTTAGTTCAAATGTGACCTCATGATTTCCTGGTATATGAGAATTAAGAGAGAAAAAAGAGTGAGAACTGAGAATGTTGATGCTCATTTTCTTGTTTTCCAGTAAATTAAATAAATTCAGGTTTTAGCAGATGTCTAGAACACAAGTCTGTAGATTCTCTTTTTAATTTACATAATTTGTTTACAAATATACAGCACACAAAATAGTTCAGAAACCATTTGCCTGTCTTTATAAATTCTGTACAAGTCCTTTCCCTACCATTTTTATTGAGAAACAGTTCTTCAGCCCAAAATCCTGAAATATCAATCTGACACTAGCTTTGGTTAATGACTTCTCTTAGAAAATGTTAGCTATGCCATACTAAAATGGATTTTTAAGCTTGTAGGGTCAGAAATACAGATTACATCACTCTGAATTTAACAGAGCTAGCAAAGTACAAGAACAGAGAATCAGGTTCATAAAAGCAGGTTTAGAATAGCTTTGCTGAGTGTTTTTTATATTTCCCAAGGAAATAATTATTTTATAAGACAGCTACAACTGTCTATCTTTCATCAACACAAATTTGAAAGTTTGAGAAAGCTTCAGAAAAAATATTAATGGGAAGATAAAACATGGAGGAAAGACCACCAGCAACTGAATTGATGATTTGTGTAAGTCTAACCTTTGGCAATTCAATTTCCCCTGATTTTAAAAGTGGAATTACCTCTTTAATGGAAACATATTCCATTAGATTAGCTGATTTGTAAAACTTTTTATACAAATTCCCACACAAATGTTAAAAGCAAAAAAGGTTTTAACTGTGTCACAACTAGCTATAAGAAAATCTATATGTATCAGTTAGGGAATTGGATATTACTATGATGGGAACATTTAGAAGACTGACAAATCAGACCAGTTTCAAACTTCAAGAGGACTCTTTTCTGGATTGATACTTGTTAACTATGCACGGTGTGTTGTCAATGGCTAATCCCTAGCAATCATTACCACTTCATATGCAAAATAAGCAAAACAAGCTTAATCTAAACCAGCTATGAGTGTGACATAGCCAGGAATTGATGTGGTTTTGGTTGGCACTGAGGGCTGTCCTCCACTTGTCAAAGGTTAGTCAGTCAAGGTTACTCCCAAGGGAAAATAGTTGCAGGGTGGACCTCTCTCCTTTCTTCCCCATCTTTCTTCTCTCATTGCTGGTATTTCATGCTCAGTCATTCCCTAAAAGAAATGTGGTGATCTCATCTACTCTTGACAACTTATTTTTCGGATCAGGACTCAGGCTAGCTTAGCTTATTCTGCAGAAATCTGGTTTTAACAGACACCCTTCCTACCTGTTTTCCATGCTTAGCTCTCCTCTGGCATATTTTACTGCTTGCACGTTTTTCTCTTCCCTGCTTGTACAACTATACTAGAGACCTCTGTTTGCCACTTGAGGGCTATGGCTGTTATTTTAATATTTAATCTTGGCTGTCTTACAAAATGTAAGTAGTAGTGTTACGATGGAATAAAATCCTTGGACATTTTACCAGTCATACTATTTTAAGTTTACTTTTGTTTGGGTTCAAAGCAAAAAAATATTAGTAATGTCTTCCTTAATGTGCATGGACTTACTTTTGCAGGTCCAATCGACTTCTGCTTTGTCTACACCCAAGGAGTAGTGAATCCGTCTTTCACTAAACCAGCTAGTCATTTTTCAGGTTTTGTCCACTAAGTTTATTCTTCCTTCACGATTTGGTGGCCAAAATGTAGTATATTCAGGAAAACACCATCACATGATTTCTTGACCTTACTTATAGCAAGATTCTCACCCATTTGGCTACTGACCATAATATTTTTACTGAAAACATGCGCTCCAGGTCTTCCAGGAAACTCCTGGGCCAGTGTTCATTCCCTTGCTATGATAATGAAATAGTCACGTTCATAAATCTGCTGTACTGATTTTAAACAAAATTAGATTTCTGGAAGGTCCTACAGGAAGATTGTTCCAAAACCTCACTCCTCTGAACGTCCCTAATAGTCAGAATAAATATACCTATCGATGATCTACATCGCTATGTTCTTGTGCAGTAACAACTTTGCACAGCTTTTTTAGCTTTACGTCATTTACCTTGATTTCTTAGCTCGTTCTAGCCCCCTGTAGTAGATGTTTCCTCTTTCCTCATCACACCCATATTATTTATTGAGTGGGAACATCCTCCAATGGTTCTCAGGAGAGCCATGCAGCTGTCCTGTTGTACAGGACCTGACATCAACAGCTGTGCTTGTGAGGCACTGGAAGTAGCAGATCAACCTCAGACCTGTTGGTCCTGAGTCATTTCTGAACACTGGCACTAGCAGTCTCCAGTCCTTGTTAAAGTACCTAGTATAACTGAGAGGTAGAGCTGTAGCAGGAAATTGCCATTAGTATGGCTTCTGATGGAAAAAACCTTTTTATCAAAATCAATTTTTTCCCCAGAAAACTTATATTATTTTCTGTGAAAGTTACAAAAAATATTCAACTGTTCATTTCTCAATCTGTCTTGCATGGTAATCAGGAAGCACTCTGATTGTCTAAGGATGCCAAGAGGATTGTTCTGCCAATCCCTCTATTGCGTTTGTTCAGATAAATTTTCTTTTCCAGTAGATGACTACTAAAATCTCTCTTAATCCTGACATGTCTAGAAAGACTTTTAACAGTAAGTGACATTCTCCTGACTATACACATTCATTGAATTCAAACCCACATACCTTTTAAGCCAAGAGGTTTGGCATGTAATTGCTGAAGAGTAGCACCACCCTGTCGTGTCCCACCACCTCGCCCCCTCCCAAAGTGAAAATGTTAAAGTCAAATCCCTATCAGTGATTTCAATGGTGGTTATGTGAGTTTAGTTAAAATGTGAAATGTGTCCAAAAATAAGAATGAAGCTTCATAATATGACAAAGACTGAGCCTGACATCTGAGTCAGAAATTTTATGAAAAAAAAAGATCTTTTTGGATGGTTCTTCCTGCTTTCACATGTACTAAAAATAATTTTAGGGAAGAACCTGTCATTATATTACAGTTCTTCCATCTTGATGCATGTCAGAACCTATGCAATATTTCTATTAATGAAAGATAAAACAGAAAAAAAAAAGTAGGAATTAATACAAGGAAAATAAGCAGGTTAAATAGCTTATTTTAGGTGCAATGATTTTAAGCAAATAAATAGATTTTTTTGTTAATTGATTTACCTAGTCAAAGGGGCAGATTTGAAGACTGGTGGAAATCCCTCAGTGATTACACCTATCCAAAAGGAGCCTAAAAGCTTCAGAAAATCTAAGGATAAATCTTTTTCAATTCTCGACTGAAATGGAGTTCCATTCTAAGAGCTGGGAAATGTTTTATTTATTTGAATTTCAATCTTTAAAACATTTTGCTGTAAATTAGCTTCATTCCTAAGCAAAGTTGTCCAAACAATACAACAAAAAATAAAATACTACCTTTTGAAAAATGTCAAATAGGCACTTCAATAACTGTAAAAATTCATGATTTCCTTATGCAAAATATATTTTTCAGAAATGACCTTTTCTCAGTTGCAGTCTCAGTTTCAACGAATCTTTCTTTCCCACTATGAGAGATTATATATTGATAGAAATCCCTTGGTCTTCCTTTTGTTACAGTGATATTTGGAAGATAACTACTGCTCCCTATTTCTATGATCCTGGATAACTGTCAGCAGTGAGCAGCCCTCGGCAAACCACGTTTTATGTATTGCTTCAATGTATTCCATCTACCATATCATGAACTTGGCTAGATTGTGCAAATAAATGAAAATTATCATCTGTGAGTCAGTTCTTCTCTGGTAAAACTGGAGAAATTATAGTTCCTTGATTCCAAATTTTTGCCTGTCTAGGCAGGTGATTACTTGGGGTAACATCTGGCGCTTACTTCGTGTTTTTACTTACTCATATGATAGCAACCTTGTTACTACTAAATTATATTAATTATGACTATTATTCCCAGGAAAGAACAACAGAACAAAAAAATAAAATTTACCTATTTTTAAAGCAGCTATGGAAATCACAGGTAAATCATTATCGAAATAAATAGTAGCAGTTCAACTTCAATGTCATTACTCTTTTTTATTGAAAAAACATGTTAGATATAGGGAAATTTTCTTTCTCCATGGAGATATCATTACTTTTCTTGGCCATAAACAGGCTGCCACAGCAAACAGTGCACATTTGTCTAACATTCTAAAGGATAATTTTGTCTATGGTGAAATATATCATTTTGCTCAGCAACCTTGAGTCAAACGTATGCTTCAATTGATTCAAAATATTTTATTCTCTGGCACTTTCAACAACATAATTTAAAAGCAGGGACAAAAAAAGACACTATTCTCCATTTTAAGGATTTTTTTTTATCCTATATGATAGTCAAGGATGTCATACCTACACTTAGATATGCTTAATTTCTAGTGCCCTAACTGAAGAGCACAAACAGTGTGAATGGCATTTTTTTCTTTCATGTTCTCTGAGATGCACTATGAAACAGGGTTTAATAAGCACAGCAGCTTTCCAGTAAACAGTATTTTTTAGCTTTTTGCAATGGCATGTAGCATGGCAAGCTGGAACATCAATATTTCTTCAAAATCACTTAAGTGCTTGTCATCTAACAAAGGATTAATTCCTTCACAATAAACTTGCATACCATGCATAGGTTCCAATTCTCTGAGAAACATAATGATCACAGAGCTTTGAAAGGTGCCAAGCCTGACATTTGAGGAGACTGAAAAACTGCATTTAGCCATCAAACATAGAGATCGCAGAAAGAGCTAGATCAAGCATTGACTCATATCCTTCTATTCTCACTTCTCCTCCAAATGGAAAGTACCACTTCTAAAGATTAGGGGTCCTGCTGCCTGCCTTAGGTATGCCCTCTTTACCTCTATCTGCAGGAAAATCTGGCAACTAATACCTGTGGTGGCGACAGTGCTCTGGAAAAAAAGTCAATATCTAATAATAGCAGCAATTGCTAGGATTTCCTAACAATGTGTATGTGTTGGTTGGTTGGTTGGTTTTTAATTACCTTTACAAAGCTATTTGAAAAATGGGTGATAAAAAGAAGTTCACCTACTTCAACTACCAGCAACACCCACACATCCCCAGACAAATTTAATGTTTTTCTCCACACTCAGTATATTGATGCCTTCTTTCTCACAGCTGCTTCCTTCTCACAATCCTCTTCTGCCATTTTGTAGAATTCAACTGTCCATTGTAATTTTCCTGTGGGTCTTCTTTTGCTCTATTTCCATTTCCAAGGAAATAAATATGATGAACTGATAATAAATCTGTTGGTGTAAGTAACACAGGAAGAGGAGTAAGATAACTGCTCTGATTCACACCAGAAGAAAACAAGCTGTTGCTTTTGCTCTACACCTCCTTTTTCAGATGCAGGCCCAAGCTCAACAATCAATCTCAACTGCTTACTGAAGTGATATGCATGTTTTTACTAGTCTAAAATATGGTCATCAATTATCTAACCCTTTAGCTTTTCTCTCTTTTCTTTTTTTTTCCCCCTCTCTTTGAATTCACTGAAATGACAAGTTAATTAAACATATGAACATGTTTATCCTCCAAAGGATCATCAGAAACCCCCCAGTGCTCCCTGCAGATTTCATGAAATCCAGGTTTAAAATCCTTGGATGTTAACAAATGTGGGTTGATGAAAAACTGATCTTATTAGTACAGCTTCATTGTGCCTTTACCACCTGTATGTAAATAAAGTAAAATGCCTTTTATACATTAGAAAAAAAAATACTTGAAAAAGATTCCAATTCAAGACTGGAACATGACAACAAATACTTCAGATTCCACGGTCATGTCTTGTCCTGTCTGGGTGATAAATGTAATGACTTTTTCCATCTTGTCTAGGTTTAGCAGTATGATACTTGAAATATGTATACAATCGGCACATGAACTTTCAGGTAAAAAAAAACCCTCTAATTCATTTCAGTAAATACTTCTAACCTTTAAATATCAGAGTTTTTATAGAAGGTTTATTCTCCCCAGTTCTGAAGCAACTGCTTGCACTGAATTGCACTATATTGCACTGAACCTCCAAATGCCTCATTACCATGCCAGACCACTGAGCCCTGCATGTGGCTGATGAAGTATGTCAATCTGCTTTAGGATTAACCTGTTCTTCCTGTAACACAACACCTACTGTATGTTGACTGGAAAAGATGATTAACTAATTTTCAATTTGTTTGTGGACAGACCCCCATTTATAAAATAAACAGGCAAATAACTTCAAATAGAGGGAACACTCAAAGCTAAGTGCTATATTTCTTCAGCTAATACCCAATGACCTTTCAAGATGAAAGGATAATAGTCGACACAGAAAAGGAAGAAAAAAGCTCTCTGTGCTGTTTGCAAGGTTTAGAGGTCACTTGGCTATAAAGGGAGAAAGATACAATGGAGGCTGCAGAAAGCACTGCAGAGGCAAACGTGGACTGTGGTTTAGATTTTTTCTTCTGAGCCTGACCATTCAGCACTGGCCTTCTTCATTTAACAAGGGTCTCTGTTTCCCTAACTAAGGATATGTTCTGTTTATTGTGTGGTGGAGGCTCCACTTATGTATTAGCTGTCTATCTGCACTCCTCTTTGGAGAACAAGTAATTGGTCCAACCCAAAAGCAAAATGGCATGCTTATCCCATTCAGCTGTCTGGTGATCATATGACAGCGTTGAGACAATATGGCGGGGGTCTCACAAGACAAAGTAAGATATTATTCCCAGTGAAATCCTGTGGCTAGATGTACCTCTGTCTTCAAGTACAATCAGGGTCTTTGTTCTGTCCCAGATCCTAGGAGTCAGCTTGCTTCTCCCATTGAGAAAACCCAAAGCAATTTCCCACACTTGTAGCAAGGCAGGCTATAAAGATTGTTCTGTCCTCTGAGCACACAACAATGTTTAGACAGAAATAGAAAATTTAAAACAATTCTTTTTCATCTTACTGATGTTCAGAAGCTGTACTCTTAAAAGCGGACACAGCATTTGCACCAACAGAACTTGAGCCTTGACTACACAGAATATGCTTTCAGAAAAACTTTTTCCCATGCCCACTTTTGATTAAAACTTTTTATATTGCTTCTCTTTAAAGAAATCAGTGTTTGTCAGCTTAAGTGCCAGAGATGTTAGTTAGTTCCTACACGTCACCTCCTTGCACTTTCACTCTTGGCCATACAGACATCCATCCGCACACAGCCACCAAATTAACGATTCTTCTCCCACATGCAAGTCGACAGACAACCCAGATAACTGCTCAGATATGTCAAAATTTTTAATGGTAGTCTCTATAAAGAGCAATGCTAAACTGACCACCATTCCAAAAGGCAGGGGTCAGCGTTCCAAAGTCACCTTGAACACTACCATCAGAAATTATCATTTAGCCCTGGACTATTCTGCCTGCATTTAGATAATAATAATAAAAAAATAACAATTGAAAGAAGCAAAAAGCTGGTGAAGCATAGTTCAGTCTTAACATTAGTTTCTACATAGGAGCAACATGTTTCCATCTGTATCTTACTACTCATCTGAAATATTATTTTTATTGGAACTTCTTCTTTAGTTTTTATTGCACTGCTTCTGAAAAACTTACAGATTAATATTTTTCCTCTCTGAAAATTGTCTCCAGATTTGGGTTTTGTTCTGCTATGAAGCTAAAGGTTTTATGTAGAGCAGCAATATTGGGATGATTTGATAGCTAAGTTGCATATTTAACAGGAGGTTAGGAAAGCTTTGCTTGTTTGGCTTAGTGAAACAAAGGCTGAGAAGGAATAGAAGCTAGTCTATAAATACATCAACAGGGTAAACATCAGGAGAGAAAAGAACCATTTAAGTGAAACGCCAGTGTTGTCACAGGAACAAATGGATGTGAACAGCTGGAAAGAAACTTAGCAGGACATTAAAAGAAATTTCCCAACTCTTAGAGCAGTCAGGTTCTGGAACACAGCCTTCCAATAAGAAAAGATAGGACATAAAAATGCAAACAATAGTTTTGAAAATAGAGGTTAGTAATGAATGCGTTTTCTGAAAGATAAGAAAATATATTAAAGAATTTCAAAGACTTTCTCCAGCCTGGGGTTCTTGGGATTTTTTTCATGGTTTTATATATTTATTTTGATTTTTCATAGCTGAAAAACCTGAATGTAAATTTCAAAAGGAAGTTAAAGGAACTAGATGTGGAAAATAAGTTAATTAGGTCTCTAATTTCTGCCTGGCCTTCTTCAAAAATCCCACTGCTGAAATAGATGTCTTTAGATATGAATAAGGATTACATTACCTTGCTCTTGAAATATTCAGCTCTCCTCTGGGGAAAACTGAAGATCTCAAATGATTCAGGTTGATACAGACATAGTGACTAAAAGGTGGGTAAAATGTGTTAAGCAACCATCCCTCCCTGTGACCATCTCTCAGGTGCCTGCAGTTATAAATATCTATCTGCTGTAACCCACAGTTCGTGGGCCCAGCTATTTGCAGACGAAGGCCCAGTTCTGTGAAACACAACTGTATGACCCTGGCTTGATTTTAGTGTAAAGATTATTGCTGAGCTGAGGTAGAGTTCTTACACTGAAGATGTGCATGATGAGAAAAAGAAAAGAAAAGAAAAGAAAAAAGAAAAGAAAAGAAAAGAAAAGAAAAGAAAAGAAAAGAAAAGAA
>NW_020897691.1:21125280-21339553 GCF_003984885.1 Neopelma chrysocephalum
AAGAAAAGAAAAGAAAAGAAAAGAAAAGAAAAGAAAAGAAAAGAAAAAAATTTTTGAGGTGATTCTAGTTATCAGCTCAGGGAATGAAGAGAAAAATAGCAATGTGAAATAATGTGAAATAATATAATGAGAAAAGAAAGTAGATAACTTAAAGGTAGAACTCAGCAAGAGCCTTGTTGGAAGGCTGATATTCTTCGCCTGTTCAAGAGAAGAGACTCATCAAGCATCTGCACGCTAGTCATTGGTCTAGTAACACATTAGTCTTAGGTATTAACCAACACACCTATCTAATAAGCACATTATAAAACAAATAACTGTTTTACACTTGTAAGCTCTCCATGAGTTGATAAAACCCCCACATTTTACCAAAAATTTGGTAAAATTTTTAAGAAAATTTGGTAAAATGTGATTCAGCAGAGGAAGAGTTACCTTATATAAACAGGAATTCAGAATAATATTTTAGCATTCAGAGGGCCAATACAACAATTGACAAACTCAGTTTGATCTTTTTAGACATATTACCTTTTTTAAATGCTATCCTCCTACCATTTTGGCCAAAATTCTTACCACCTCAAAGGAGGTGGCATATGGACAAGGCATATGTGTCCACCGTCATCTTGACTGTGAGCTGGAAGTATTCTTTGAATTGTGTCAGAAGAAAGAACTGATAGGATTTCTGCTTCCACCACAGGCCGTGTCGTGGTCTTCCACCATATTCATACGTGCCAAAACTGCTTCCTATCAGTTCAAATTGGCTCCTTACTCCTTAATATCATCTACATTGATGATGCAGATGAGCACATTTGTATTTAACTGATGTTAGAGTGGCACTGCAAACTTTGCCTTTTTCATGGTAATGCTTTAAGGAAGCATCTGGAACAAGTAACAAGATGGTACAACGTAGAGCAAATTGCTTGGAAACTGTAACTTATGCAGTTGCTAAGAGAAGCAGCTAATAAGTGTGGTTTGGATGGAAATGCTAATGAAATAGAGCTGGATGCTTGTTATGTCATTTAACACTACTGCGTATAGAGCAGTTAATCTTTTTCAGGATTCTCTTCATTGTCACCGAGAGCTGTGCCTGTTTTTACTGCAAATCAGATAAATTCTGTCAAATGGTGGGAAACAGTGAACAAATGTAGTGATGTAGGGTTACATTCAGCTGGACACCATCTACCTGAATGATTAATTGAAGGTGTATGCAAAAAGCTACGGAAATTCAGCACTTCTGCCAGATAGCAAAAAAAAAAATCAATAAGAACACCACTGTCTTGATGTGTTGCACTTTTGTCAAAAACATAAAGAGAAATCAAGGATATATTTTCAAACCTGTCAGGAAGTTGCTGCAAGATGAAAGTCTTTTATTTTTTCCCCACTGAATTATAGCTTCTATTAATACAATCACATCTGCAGTAAGGACAGAATCTAATATGCAACACTCTTCCCTTGCATTTTGTTGTCCCTGAAGCTTTAAATGTATTCTTGTTCAACCTTTAGTTAAAGACCATTGCCACTATAAAATCAATTTTTTCTGGTCTCCTGGGTAAATGTTTAAGAAAACTCCAGTTATGACAAAAAGGGGCATTTTGGCACAAGGAATTTACGTGTTTGTGACGTCTGATGTTCAGTTAACTTAGTCCATTACGATATTATGGTGAAGGAACAATAATTTCTATGGACAACTGACCACATGCAAGACCAGCTTCTTTACAGTTCATGTCCATCCATGTGGGACTTCTTCACTGGGATAGTAGTGGGGAGTCTCTGAATCAAAACCAATTTACGCTTCAGAACATGTAGAGATGTATCTGAATTGTCAAGCCACTGTATCAAACCTCTTTTCAGCAAACAAGCAGATAAAGAGACTGAGTGTTTCAAGCCAACAAGCTCAAACCACACTGGGGAGTACCAAAGATAGCTAGTTTCTAATCCTGAGAGTCAGCAGCTTCAATACTGGCTTTATCAGAGAACGAAAAAAAAAAGCATTTGTGATTTTTTTCCACCAAAATAAAAGCTCTCAGTCCAATATGTTGTGAGGTATGTAAGACCAAGTGAACGTTCTCTGAAAACTCTCGAAAGCATTCAAAATGAAAGAAGCTTTCTGAGTGCCATATGAACTCATTCTGAGGCCAATGTATTTACCAGAAAGACATAATAGATTTGTTCTTTAATCCTCTCTGCAATATTACAGTCATAGAATTAGTGGAAACAGTATCATGTTTCTTCGCTGACTAGCAGTTTATAACTAAAGATTACAATCTGGATTCCTGTTCTTTTTAATGTTATTCAGAAATAAATAAGGGTCCAATACAGAATGATTCACTAATTCACAGACACAATGAATGTCTCAATAGTTCAATGAACTGTAATGAATCCAGTTTCCAATGACATCTCTTAGTAAGATGTGCTAAACATAAAATAAATAATATTAAGAGTATTATGTCAGTATACAGATTTTGCCTCCATAATCTGTAGCTACTTTTGAAATACAGATTTCTACTTCTGAACACATTCAGACATACAGTGTAGCTCCTGGAAACTGAAGAGGATAAAAGGTCTATGAAGAATATTGTATGAATGCTCCTGAACTAGAAGCAAAATAGGTGAGGAGAAAAGGTGCATCTGCAGTGTCATGGCTTGATTCAAGAAGTAAAAACTGGATGCAAATGGTGCTTATTGTACTTGAAAGAGACTATACCTGCAGTGGTCTGTTACTGCTGTTAACTGACAGCTAATGATTTTTCTAGAAGCCTTGTTGACAAAGGTGGTCACAGGGCAGGATTAAAAAGTAATGAGAAGTATACAGTGACTTCTCTGTACGAAATTCTCAATCTCCTTGTTGACATTTCAGTGTAAAATGAAGTTCACATAATTTCGTAGAATTTGTCTAATAAAATTAGATAACTTTCCTAAGCTGATATATTCAGTAATGAGAAAATATCTTAATTGCAAGTGGAAAGAGATGGAAATCTCCAAGGAGTGATATATCCTATCCTAAAATGATAATTCTTAGGTGGAACAAACTGCTATCTGGAGATATGCACTTCTCTCTATCATTCCGTCTCAGCTAAGGTAATGTTTCGGGGAGATCTCTTCCACATCTCATATGTTTAATTACGTGCATAAGGCCTCTAAAGGGAAGACAATGGATCATTACAGTGCATTACAGTGAGGCCGTTACTACATATCAATCGCTGTACATCTTACAAATCCTGTTTTGCTTTCATTTCCAAGAAAATGCTGAAGATGACCCACAGATGAGGTTGAAATACTGTGTCACTAGTAAATAATAAAGTAATTAATAACTTTAATAACTGTTAGGAATATTCAGGAAAAAAGATATTGTTTTTTGATCCAAGGTAAGGAGCCAACAACCTAGATTAAGGCTTATCCTTGCTTACAAAAAAAAGCAAGAGGAAACTTAAGAAAAAAAAAGGGAATTTTTGTATTGCTTTTGATTATGGAAACTTGTATGTTTGGTTAAATAAGAAAAGAAAAGACTTTTTGTTAGTCAAAGACTTGATCAAAGAAGAGCATTGTATTTCTCATTAAGAAGGACTTTTTTTTAAAAATCACCTATGTTAGCAGAACGTTTGCATACAGATTCATAAAACGGTGATCATATCACGGAATCCCAGAGTTGCTGAGTTTGAACTACTCCATCAGCTATTTTTACACACTACCAAGATCTTTTTGAACATTTTCTAGTCCAGGCTGAACAATTGCCGGTCTCTCAGCCTCTCTTTGTATGGCAGATGCTCCAAGCCCTTGATAATCCTTATGGGTCATCAGTGGACTTACTCCACTATGCCCAGCTTACTCTGATACTGGGAAACCTCAAATTAGACACAGGCTTCTGGGAGTGTGTCATGAGGGCTGAGCAGAGGGAAAGGATCACCTTTCTTGTCCTGCTTTATTCTGACAATGAAAATTTTTCAGATATAGATGTATATACGTATATATATGTACATACGAATGAAAATATGTATATATATTGCTGGAAATTACTGGTTTCAACACATGGTGTATTTTGGATAGTGTGAGAAAATGGATGTTCTGAAGCATTTAAAAGTACTATTTGAAAATTAAAAAAAATTCATAGTTAATCTGAGAAATATTTTATGTGGAGAAAATTTATTTACAAGAAAAACAGCAAGTAAAAAAAGAAAATTTTAAGTTAAATGTATTGTGTTACCCTACAAGAATATTTTGAATAATTTATTTTATATCCTTATTTAATGCATGAAACTTATTTGGGATTCTATAAATTATAATAAGATAAAAAGATCCCAACAGTAAATATACTATATCTATTCAATACATATATAAAATATACTTATTAAATATTCTCTGCCAGCTTTAATTATACAACAGGAACCCAATGGCTACTCAGAAACCATATATTCTGTGTCTACAAGTCATCAAAGCACATGCTGATACAGTGGGAGCCATATCCAGGGGACCTCCCCTCGTCTTGCAAAGCCACAAAAGTTCAGGATTTTTCTGTGGCTAAAGGCAATGAGTTAAGTATACTTATTTAGAGCTTCACTTTCCACCCAGGTTCACATATGATTGAGTTGTTTGCTGGAGATTGTTTATTGATATAGTGTAGAAGGCTGCTCTGTCTGATGTTATGATGGCAAAAAAATCCCAAGAAATACTGATTCTTTGCTCCTACAGAAAGGCAAAAAAGGGCAAAATATTATATCCCTCAATCCTTAAGGAAAACACCTGCTACATTCACACAACAATCTGGTCTTCAGAGAATGTTCATTTACAGATTGTCAGTTGAGTCCTTCTTACTTCAACACAAAACATTCAAGCTTTATAAGATGATGCATAAGTTCAAACACTGCTGTCTAATTTTCTCTTTTTTTCTTAAATAACGTCTACTTTTAAGAGATGCTCTTTTATTCAGTAAGTGAAATGTCTGATCTACAACAAAACTACTGAAATTACATTAAAAATATTTTTGCAGAGTTCTGGCATTGTGGTATCGTAAATGAAGAAGAATTTGTCATTTAATATATCCACTCTATTGCCTAGCGTTAGATAACAATTGAACTGATTTACTCTTTTACATATTGTTCATTAATTCTGAAGTCAACCTATTGAAAAATTGTCAGCAACATGATTTTCTTAAACTACTTGAATTGATGCTAGAGTTCTCTCAAGTGGTCTCTATTCAAGAAAATCATCATCTATTCACAGAAATTTCACGATTTTCCCCTTTGCTCATTCCTTTTGTACATTATCAAAACTAATTTTACTATGACATACTTTAGAGTGGTCAGGTCTTTCACAGCAAACCTGTAATTTTTTTGTTTACCTTCCTGGAGAGTTTACAGTAATGACTGAACAGAAGCTTACATTTTAGGGGGTACTTTTTTCAATCTTTGTTTGACTCTTTGGACTTTATCTAATAAAATCTTGTTTATAACATTTCTAGTATTAACTGAAATCAGTGAGAGGCTTTTTCTTACCAGAGTAGAATATGGGGCAATTATGGATGAAATACCAGTGACCTCACAATTGGGAAAGTTTTGAGATTTTGTACAAATAATCTTGTATTGAAAACAGAAGTCTTTCTGAAGGTCTGTTGTAGTCCGAGGAGTAAAACTAATTTATTTTTCTTGTTATTACACTTACAACTGTGAGCTCATTTTTTAAATAAGAAGACTTAATAGATGTCAGTGTTGCTGATCTAAAATTCATTGTAAAATTTATGAGTCTCACTTACAAGTTGAAGGATAGTCACAAAAGCTAAAATGACAGACATCCCCGTCCCCATTCAAGGAAGAAACAAAATCTTACAGAGAGAAAATGTTAACTTCCTTTTAATCTTAATACCACAGAAAAGTTCGAGATTTTAACAGAATACATATATCTCATGTTTCGACTTTGCCTATGTTGTTGAAATTGCAGTTTAAATTTGGGGTTTTTTCAGTCTGAGCAACATTGTAAATACATGGATTTCTTTAATTATGTTAGTTTTGAACTCTACATACTACAGCCAACCTTTTTTTTTCGATGCACTCTTATCCATGGAATTCTTAAGAATAGGGAAATAAAATAGGAAGTAGTAGAGTTTGGTTTTTTTTGCTCATGTAATGAGTGTTATATATGGGGCAGGAAGAACGTGTCCTATAATTCATTTCAACATGATTAAATAATTACAGCAATTCATTTATGCAACACTCAAAGAGATGTGAACATTTTCACTCCCTTAAGAAAAGGAGAATTTTCTTCATATGACTTGCCCTCCAAATGACTGAGACTTCTACTGACACCAGCCCCCATTCAGGGAGCAGGGTAGGCTGAAGGGCATCTAAGAAACACCTATATCTTACATACCATAGTTAAAGAACCATCTTTATGGGGGGGTGGAGGAGGGGGAAGGGTGTCATGCGGGCCATGGAGGTCCTCAGACTGGCGGGAGGGCAAGCGGGGCAATCCTGTATGAAATGTCACAGGTGAGCAGTGCACCTGAAGTCTGTGGTAACACAGTGGAGGAAGGATAAGGTCAGGGTGGATAGTGAGTTCTTTTATAGTGATGGGGGTCCCAGCTGGGCTGGGGCCTTGAAAGGCACCCCAGCCTTGGATGGGTACAGGGGCCACAACGGTTTGTTTGTTTGTTTGTTTGTTTTTTCTCACCTGTGGCTACTGCCCAGGAGTGGCATGTTCTGGATATATTTGCTTTGCTCTGTTACATCCTGAAAATGTGGACAGGACAAAGGGTTGTTCCTGGGTATTTCCTTGAGATTGTATATAGATAGATGATAGTTGGACCCCTGGTGGCCTAGTGGTTAGCATGCAGGACTCTCACTGCTGCAACCCAGGTTCGATTCCCCGTTCCCCCGGGCAGATGGAGCTCGTTAGCCCTGTGAGGCCATCCATCTATGAGAAGGTCACTCTAAACAAACCTACGTCCTGAGGACCTCACTGCCATTGTCCAAGCTTGCTTGGCCCTGGCAGATGAACCTTAGGATTAAAGGGTGGGCTCAGTTCAGCGCAGGCTGTGTCTCACCTAAAAAATCCATTGCACAGGCTTGAAGGCTCTACCCACATTCAAAAAGCCCTGTAGCGACAGGCGAGGGTTGAAACAGCAGGTGAAAGGTGCACAGGAAGCCACAGACCCAACTCTGCATGCAGGCGGTTCAGGATATTGGTCATTTGAGACTGACCGGAGATGACAGTCTCTTGGGGCAGCACCCTGAACGATCAAGCAGCCTTTTCAAGAACAGCACTGCTTGCTCCACTCAAAGAGGGGCCTAGAAAAGGTGACCTAAACAAAACTCATCTCCACCTTCACCCGATTGGTTAACTGCAGGCCAATGGGCATCTTCTTCCAATGCGGTTGCACAAAGATCAAAAGACAAAGGCATGCACCTGCCTCCAAAGGTGTACCTAAATTAACTCTAGCATGTTGGAATATCACAACCATGCTCAATTCTGCGGATAGCGGACGTCCTGAGCATCGTTCTACCCTAATTGCCCATGAACTGGCCCGTCTCAACATTGACATTGCTGCTCTCAGTGAAGTTCGCCTTCAGGAGGAAGGCAGCCTCAGAGAACATGGTGCCGGTTACACACTCTTTTGGTCAGGTAAGCCCAGAACCAAAAAACATCTCTCAGGAGTTGGCTTCATGATCAAAAACTCTATTATTCCTAAACTTGAAAATCTGCCGACAGGTCACTCTGACCGCAATATCTCCCTACACCTTCCACTAAATAACAAGCAACACATTGTCCTGTTTAATATATATGCCCCAACTCTACAAGCTGACCCTGATGAAAAAGATAAATTTTACACTGACCTGCACCGCCTTACCCAAAAGGTGCCTGCAGATCATAAGATCATTATCCTTGGTGATTTCAACGCCAAAGTAGGTAAGAATTTTGAAGCCTGGAAAGGAATATTAGGCAAGCATGGTGTTGATAACTGCAACGATAATGGTCGACTTCTGCTACAATTCTGTGCGGAGCAACAGCTCACCATCACTAACACTATCTTTCAGCAGAAAAATAGTCTGAAGACAACCTGGATGCACCCCAGACCTAAGCATTGGCACCTCGTCGATTATGTCTTGGTGCGACAGAGAGATGTCCATGATGTCCACCATACCTGCGTGATGCCCAGTGCAGAATGGCAAACAGACCATCGGCTCGTGCGCTGTAAACTCAACTTCAGTCTTAAATTCAAACCTAAAAGGGGCAGTATCCCAAGGAGAAGACTCCAAGTTAATAATCTCCAATCAGTCACAGTGAGAGACAAATTCCAGGCAAACCTTCAAACTAGGCTCGAAAACCATTCCATAGATTCTACAGATTCCTCTCCTGAAACAATTTGGCACCATATTAAAAACTGCATCCTGCAATCCTCCGAAGAATCCTTAGGGTTCTCCTTCAAGAAGAACAAGGACTGGTTTGATGAAAACAATCAAGAGATCCAGGAATTGTTGAGGAAGAAGAGAACCGCTCACCAAGCACACCTTGCAGTGCCATCCTGTCACGTAAGAAAAACAGCCTTTTGTCTTGCATGCAGCAAGCTCCAACAGAAACTCCGTGACATCCAGAACAAGTGGTGGATCGATCTAACTGAAAAAACTCAATTATGCACAGATTCGGGTGATCACAAACGATTCTATGAGGCCCCGAAAACAGCATACGGGCCTACATACCAAGTCCAAAGCCCTCTACTCAGCGCTGATGGTCAAATGCTTCTAACAGATAAAACCTCCATTCTGAATCGATGGTCTGAACACTTTCAGACTCTTTTCAGTACCAACCGTGTAGTCTAAGACTCAGCTATTCAGTCCAGAACACAAAAACCGGTGAGATACGAATTGGATACTGCCTCCACTTTAGGAGAATCCCGCTATAGCAGAAGGAATTCTACCTGAAAGTCAGTGCGGTTTCAGAGCCAACAGGAGTACCACAGACATGGTATTTGTTCTCAGACAACTGCAAGAGAAGTGTAGGGAACAGAACAAAGGTCTCTATGTAACCTTTGTCGACCTCACCAAGGCTTTTGATACCGTGAGCAGAAAAGGTCTATGGCAGATTTTGGAATGTTTAGGTTGTCCCCTCAAGTTCCTTAAAATGATCATCTCACTTCATGAGGATCAGCATGGCCAAGTCAGATATGACAATGCACTTTCTGAGCCCTTTCTAATAACCAATGGTGTGAAACAAGGCTGCGTTCTTGCTCCAACACTTTTCACAGTCTTTTTCAGCATGATGCTCCAAAGGGCTATGGCAGACCTTGAGGATCAGGACAGTATCTACATTTGGTACCGTACTGATGGAAACCTATTCAATCTAAGGTGATTGAAGGCCCACACTAAGACCTTAAACCATCTTGTCCGGGAGCTGCTTTATGCTGATGACGCCGCCCTTGTTGCCCACACAGAAGCAGCTCTGCAGTGTTTAACATCCTGCTTCGCAGACGCTGCTGAGCTCTTTGGGCTGGAAGTCAGTTTAAAGAAGACAGAAGTTCTCTATCAACCTGCACCTCAGGAAGTCTTCCATCATCCCCATATCACCATTGGCCAATCAGAGCTCAAATCAGTCCAGCAGTTTAATTACCTAGGTAGCCTCATCTCCTCGGATGGTAAGATTGACGGAGAGATAGACAACAGGTTAGCAAAGGCATATAGTGCCTTCAGAAAGCTTCATAAAAGAGTTTGGTGAAATAAACACCTGAAGAAAAGTACAAAGATCAGTGTTTACAGAGCCATAGTGCTGTCTACTCTCTTATACGTATCTGAATCATGGGTCATCTACCACCACCACCTACATCTCCTAGAACGCTTCCATCAACGCTGCCTCTGCACAATCCTAAATATCCACTGGTCAGATTATGTGACCAATACAACTGTTCTAGAACAAGCAGCAATCACAAGTATTGAGGCCATGTTGCTGAGAACACAGCTCCATTGGGCAGGGCACGTCTCAAGGATGAAAGATCACTGCCTCCCTAAGATCCTGCTTTATGGTGAACTTGCCACTGGCTGCCGCATAAGAGGAGCCCCAAAGAGAAGATACAAGGACTTCCTGAAACAACATCTCAGCCTTGGCCATATTGATCACCATAACTGGTCTACTCTGGCCTCCAATTGAGAGGTCTGGAGACACACTATCTATAATGCTGCTGATGCCTTTGAGAATGCATGCAGGATCACTCTTGAGGAGAAAAGACAATGCAGAAAGAATTGTGCCTTGCAGAATATACCACCTAAGGAGTCTTTCTGCTGTGCCTTTTGCAACCGGACGTGTCTATCTCATATTGGCCTTTTTAGCCACCAATGCGCTTGCAACAAACATGGGTAGTGCCCTTCCCAAATCTTTGTTCGCGAGCCTAGCCATGATGATAAATCAACAACAGCAATTTTTATATACTACAGACAAAGTAAAGACAAAAGAGAAAGGAAAAATATAGAACACTTTTTCTGATATGGTTCAATATATTTAAAAATAGTTTTGATTGATATTTAATTAAAAGGTATCTCTATAGAATGTGTAGCTAAGAAACTGACAGTAACTTACTTTTAATAACTGACTTTAATTCAAGTTGCAGCCAGTAGTTCATCTTAATTCAGGATTGTTCCTCTGTTTCCAGGGCCCAAGGTCACCTCTGTTGAAAGGTAATGAGCTGGTAAAGACCCTACTCTCTCTTCTCCCATGAATTTTGTCTTTGGCCATGATCATCATATTGGACTCAACATCCTTAGCACTCTACTGTCATTGGGGCAGTCAGCCTTTTCATAGGAAAATCTGGGAGATCAACAGAAAGAAAAAAGTGTCTCACAGCAGATGGACAAGAGACAGAGGAGAAAGAGATGAACTGACAATACATTATTCTGAGGAGATATAAATCCTGTAGCAACTCAATTCCCAGAGCCCCTAAAAGGGAACTTTTTATTCATTTATTTAGATTCCTGACAGGAGCAGAGAGAATCATGCATGTTCTAAGAACCTGGGTAAAGATTGAAGTACTCAAGTTGTAGTAGTCAAGACTGATAAAGGCAGGGAAGGTTGTTTTCACATTTACTAACTGGAACATCATGAGCAGGTGATCATTCCCAAGAAGTAGATATGCGAGACTAATGTCTTGCCATACTGTTAAATCTGAGGAGAAGCAGCAAGCTGAGTGGAACAAGGCTTTCTACAGTCGACATAGCAGACCTTTGTCAACAGAAATCCCAAATCAGGCTGTCTAATCAGCAAGAACTCAGCCCTACTCCAGTCTATGAGGGCAGAGCGAGGCTCTGCATTTCTACCAAACTGTGAATGAGACTCAGTTCCTGAAATAGTGGCTTCCAGAATAAGGTCATGTAAAGCAGAAAGACTGTCAGCACTTGGTTATTCCTCTCGTCTAGGCTTTTCACTTCCACGACGGCCCAACTAGCTCTCTGCTTATGCAAAGAGCTTCTAAATCATCAAGTTCCCAACTTAGCTGGAAATTCTCTTGAAGCACTTTATAATAGTAAACAAAAAACCCCAGTGCTAAACCAAATGTTTCAGGCTGTAATTATAGAAAGAATTCAATAAAAATAACACCAACTGTGCCACTGTAGAAATCACCTCTGAACTGGTGCAGAGATCTTTGACCAGTACCAGATGTTGGAGGGTTGCCTGATTGATTCCTCCTTTTTACATGTTTTAACTTTTTAATTGGTAATTCCCTGAGAGTAGAATGTCTTTTCCACTTTCAGTGAAGTTAAAAATAGGGTTGTTAATGTTAATTTCTGCTTTGAAAGAAGAGGGAAAAATATGAAAAATACTATGAGAAGCTTAGGGTTTTAAATACAGTCTGAGACACCTGCTTAACATTTACCATATGGCACTTTATATCATAATAGTCTTACACAGGAGGCTTAGAGTGCGCATAGGTTTAACAGCCTGTAAAAATGGAGTCACAGTAATTTTTCTTTACAAGTGTATCTATTACTTATACTATTATTTACAGTTTAAATAAATATATTTTCTAAATGATTCTGCCCTTATTCTTATCCTCACAATCTCACATCTGACTATGTATTTTTCTTTGTTTGGTTATCTTTATTTTATGTGGGATATTCATCATTATTTAAAAGTAGAATTTTCCATGAACAGTTTTCAGTCACATTTCCCCAAACAGGTCCTAATTTGACATGAAGGAAAATAGTTTAAAAACAAATTAACCCACAGGATATTATTCTGTTTTATTATAAAGACTAACATATTGTCATTAGAGTTGAACAGAATATAGTTTTTCCATTCTATGAATGTTTTCAGGGTAAGGCAAAAATCTCACACACACTTAATAAAATCCAAAGTTTTTATCCTAATCAGCAAAAAAATTGTCCATTGCTCAAAGCACAATAATCTCTGAGAGTTAGAACCAGGAAGGATCCTGAAATAATAATTACTTAGACATACAAAAAGTTCAAATGGAAAATATTCATAGTGGTTTGCTTCTCCACAGCCAAATCAGGAACAAGAATTCAGTACTACAACTTAGATTTCCAGGTAGGATTAGAGACTTGAATTTTGCCTTTCTTTATCCTATACAAGCACACAGACACATAGACTTTTAATAATTCTGTGCTAAGTCTTTCAGTTTAGTGAGAAATTTAATTCATTCTGAAGTTAGTCTACCTCCTAAAAGTTTTAAGTAGAATTTTGGAAAAGAAAATGAAAATAAATTACACTGGAGACACCCCAACTTTAAGCTTTCATATAATTTTCTATATGACAATTTGTAAATGTACAGGTTTCAAATATGTCAGAAAGTAGTTAAAATACCTAAACTTAAAGATTTCTGAATCTGACTTTCCACAAACAGGAAATATTCACAGATTTCCTCCAAGTTGTTTCAAATTCATGTTCCAAATTCAACCAGTTGAAGAAGGGTAGATTACATAAACTTATCCAAACAATTTATTGAAGCAGAAATCTGGGCTTTTAATTTTTGCTTTCTATTTCCTAGAAGCAAAGTCTATTATAAGTTTAAAGGGGGAAAAGGAAACAAAGTTTACATTGAAAACATACACACATTCAAATAAATTAAAGTATTTACAAACATTCTGGATACAGTAGAGGACTCCAAGATTTCTTGCAGACTTAATTAATATGACTATTGCAAAAAAGAGTCAATTTACCCCCTCAAGCATAGCATAATGCTCCCAAGTAACTTAATCAGAGCCATAAAAAGCTCATGGAGAAGATCAGACAATTTTAATGATCTTCTTCATTACCTCTGAAAAGCTAATCTAAATAAGACAGATATCTGTATAGATTAAATGATATCACCAATATCCAAACTTACTCTCTTCTGGTGACTGAGGCACTGGAACAGTTCTTTGCATTGCACTAAAAAAATTGAATTTTAAAGCATGAACTCATTTCTAATTTCAATTCTAGACCAAGCTCAATTAGCTCAAAGATAGAAAGTGGGAATAAAAAAAGGTTGCAAGGCTTTCTCAATAAATTAGCTCCATATCTGTATTCAGAATTGTGGTCATAACTTTTTATGCTAGTTACATGTATACGCTCAATTATTTTTTAATGTTGTTTACACTTTAAAGAGAATACAGCTGAGAACAATAAAGTGATCTAAACCATTTTATTTTCTTTATTGTATACTGTTTAGGAAATTTAGCTGAATTATAGAACAAAGTAACTAATGATTAAATGGCTTCACTTTGGGTGACTAACTTCAAACATCTTTTAAAGCCATGATTTTCAAAGTCAGAAAAATATTTTTATCTAATACATGTGCCTTTAAGAAAAGTTTGATGATAACCCAAATATTGAGATGCTGAATAATTCCTAATCTTAGGGTTTTATTTTTCTGTTTTGTTGAAGAGGATTTGTTTGCTAGGTTTTGGCAGATTCTAACTGCACAAGTATATCTAAAACAATGATGTTGAAAAGGTGACCTGAGATCAAGATCTGGAGTGGCATATATTTGCAGACATAAGTGAATATCTAATTTATCAGTATGCATGTCAAATAAACTCATGAAGAAATTGAGCTTCGTAAGCCACTGGTGATAAATAATCCTTATGACTGTATACCTAGAAAGAGATCAATTCATGCACTGAGGTGAGGTTGATTGAAACAAGATAGAAAAATCATGAGAAAGAGAGCAGTCTAGATAACAGTATTTTAATGATCATATGGGATGTTTATGACAGAGCTGTGAAGTAAATCACTTGTCTTTGCTCTTTAGAAGAGAAGGTGTCTTTCTACGCTCCCAGGCCAGAATGGGTACCAGCATGGTAATGCCAGGGTTCTTGATCCACTCTCTTCATTGGTTTCCTTCCAGCCAGGGAAACCACCACCACACCAGTCATTCTGACTATTAAAGCAGGTTTGACTCTTGTGGTATTGTCAGAACAGAGTAGTTTATTGTTCTGATTAGACTGCAATGATTAAGATTGAGGCTGTCAATATGTACAACACTGATGACATTATTCTCTTACCTCCTTACCCTTTCTCCTGCTTCTTGACCGAGCTCTTTGTTGTCTTTTCTTCACCCAAGTCTCCTCCTAAATAAATATTTTTTTCACAGTAATTGCACTTTTGCTGCATCTATTGATATTTCTGATACTGTTGCCTAATGATCTCAGCCTTGTATGGTACAAGAGATTCTTTTACATGGGTTCTGTTGACCTCACAAGACTCTTTTCCCAAAAAGTGCCTCTTGAGGTACCTTTGAATTTTCTCCTTTTGTCATTTATTTGTTCGGTCCTGGTTTCACATGTCACATCCACATCCTGCTTAGTTAGCTTTACTATGGGCCAGAGCCTTGTCAGAGGTTCAGTCATTCACCAGCAGCTGTAATATCAGCTCACAGCTTCCCTCTTCCCTTTATTCCTACTCATGATGATGGAAAGGAGAGACCAGTTCAATTCTGAGTGCAGCCTGATCTGTGTCAGCTGATTACACCCAGTCTAACTTCACAGAGATACAGTGAGCACAGAAACTTACCCTTTCAATTTTGTTTCCTTTTCAGAGTACAGCTCTACTGCTGAGGCCAGAATCTACCTTTGGAATTAGCCTTTTGTTTGTCATTGCTATTAAATAACAGCCAGGTTGAAGTATCAAGAGTGAATAAAACTTAAGTTAATTGTTTTTCAGGACCCTACAATGCAGAAGTTTTTAATTACCCCAGAGGGTTGATTTTCATATTCTTAGTATAGGATTTGGAAGGGGACAAAAAAGAGGCAGTAAAGTAGCAGAAATGGACTCCAAGCATTTAATACAATGTAGGAAAGAGTAAGCAACATAAAACAATGGAAGGCAGTGTTTATTTTTCAAATTAAGGGCTTATAAGAAAAAAATTAAAGGGGTATCAGAGAGAAAAAACAGAGCTAAAAGCAGAAGATAGATATTATTGCTGAAATTGCTTTTTCACCAGCAAGATGTCTGGACTTGCCAACCCAGAAAGCCCCTTTTGGCTCTGTGTTCCTAAGTCACATAAACAGAAAGTGGTAAGAAACTAAAATCCCAAGTCTGTGATAAACAGATTTCAGCGACACTTTTTCCTCCACACACCAGAAAAACTATTTGTTGAGAAGATTCTCATGGGACAGCAACTATGAACTGACCTTCCATTTCTCCAATGGACAAAGAGAGGAAGGAAGGAAGGAAGGAAGGGAGGAAGGAAGGAAGGAAGGAAGGAAAATAGCAACAGATTTTTTACTAATATTTTCAGATGGAGAGAAAATTTGGTATCTTTCAAAATGATGCTTCCTTGGGTCTTTCAGATAATCCCTGGATTTCTCTGGTTTTGCAGGCATGCAGATTAAGAATGAGAGAAGAGAAATTATATAAACCTTTACATTTTTTCTGACTGTAATGATATGTTATTTGTATATCCAAAACAGGGAGGTAATTTCTGCCATTAATAATGCATTTACATATGCAATTACAAACTTAAAGGGCTACGTAGGTGCTGGACACAGCAATTGTAGAGTTGAAGCTTTTGTATATGACAAAATCTGGTACTTGTTGGAATAACATTACAACACAAATTCAATACGTGGTAGGTTAAACTTCATAGCACAAATCTTCAATACTCTCAGGCATTAAAACAGTACCTAGATACTACGGTAATTTGCATTCTGTGTGACCAAAACAGATTAAATACTCTGTTCAATGTGTCAAGTCAGTTTGCAATGCAAAACAGATACGTATTTGCTTTGGCTTCTGCAACAAATATTTAAAACAGAAAGTGGGAAGCTGATGCAGAGAAATACCATTTGAACATTCGATTTCATTTTACTGCTTTGTCCGTATTTAAACCTTCATTTCAGCAGTAATGAATGCACACAGTTGTTTTTTGGTATCTCTTTTCTTTAGCATAAAATCAAAATGTGCTCCTGTTGGAGCAGAACAAATATAAATTAAAAAATTAGGAAACAAAGACTCCTTTTGCATCTCACATCTCTAAATCCATAACACTCTATTAGAAGCCTCATTTATTTCAATTAAAGGTGTTCTGTAGAATTTAGGTATTCTGATGTTAGAAATCACAGGAATCTTGAAAAAAAGTCAGTGCCATAATACTATATACAATGACTATAGGCTAGATCACAGAGTTTTTGTCAAGATTTGTCAAACAAATTAAGATGAACAAGTGTTTTAGGTTCATTCTCTAATTACTTCAAATTGACCTTTACTGACCCTTGGTGTTTCAAATCCTATTTTACCATATACACAAGTTTTTGCGTCAAGAAAATAGGCAAATTTAAAAAATAACCCAACTTGACAAAATCTCTCATCCTTAAGAAGGCATATTTTTAACCTTATGTGTTCTCTAGCTTGATTCAATCCCAGTCCTCTTTCTACTAAATTCCATAGTGACAATTCCTGCTCCTGATTTTAGTGGATTTTAGTTTTCTAATGTGTAATATTTATAAATATTGTCCAGAAGTTTTCTGTGAAAGACCCACAATTACAGTAGTTGCAGTTCCTTCCAGTCTTACTATAATGGGAATCAGGAAGTTATTTCCTTGATTCTTCCCCCCCATTTGCACTGAAATGAAGGGTCACTTCTAATTGCATTATGGAACAAGATCATAAAAATATTAAAAATACAAATTTTGCTCAAGAACATATATGTAGAAACACTATGAAGCCTCTGAGAATTTTTTTTTTGAACATTCCATGTTAAACATTTTGAGATCAATTTTTTTTTGTTTTTACTTCAGTCAGTTCATTCTGAGAAGGATTCTGGCATAAAATTTGTACCTTCCCTACCATTCAGGAGAATTCGTTCTTTGTTCCTGATCAAAAGTCAAAAAGTTCTGATGCTCCTTTCCGTCACCGAAACAAACTGGATGTAATTTAGAGGAAAGAAATACACTAGTCTGTCTAGATTGAACACACTAATAATTTACCAAACTAGCAGTTACTCAAAGATAAGATTGTTGGACTAAAAGAAGGTGAAAATTCTCTTACAGAAAATATTCATGCTATGGGTTTTTTCTTATGTAACTAGCATGTATTTATACTCTGTATACAAGAACATCATCTTGTGTTTTGAATACTATTTATCGTATGTCAGACTAGGTACAGTATTAAAGTTAGTTCTTCCTAACTTCTAGATAGGACAGTTTAGAATCTAAAAAAAACCAAAAACCAAAAAACAACAAACAACCTACCAAACAACAACAAAAAGAAACAAAAAAACCACAGCCAAAAGCAATCAAGCAAGCAACCAAAAAGATAGTGGTCACATACAATTGTCTGTGCAACAGAATTTGTCCGAATAATTTTGAAGTTTTCATAAGAAGCAAAGTGCTGTTTGGGTGAAACTTTAATGTGTTTTTTTGTTTGTTTGGTTGGTTTGGTTTGGTTTTTGTTGGTTTTTTGTTGGTTTTTTTTTTGTTTTGTTTTGGGGGGTTTTTTGTGTTTTTTTGTTTGTTTGGGGTTTTTGTTGTTGTTTTTGTTTTTTGAGGTTTTTTACTATTTTTTCCTTTTTTTTGTTTTGTCCTGGGCTGTAAAAGGCAGTTGAAAAGCTACCTTGTACTGCTGTACATTCTTGTCTAATACAGACTTACAATGTAATGTAAGATACTCAATTATCTCTTGGCTTCTTTAGAAGAGATTCTGTACAAAGGTGAACTCTGGCAGCTACCAGTAAGCTTTAAAAAACCTACAGTGGAATGGGAACTCTAGGTTCCTAGATCTAGTCTAACACTTCAGAACTTAAATCAACTTAAAGCAACGTTGAGTTAGAAGCAAGTAGTGGAAAGCAACAGGTTGGAACTGCTGTGGTACGTGCAGGTAATATTGGCATCATATGGTAACAACTGAACAGGGAATAACAGACTGCAAAGGATGGAAGGAAGTCCTCGACAGGGAAGGAAGAGGAATATCTGAAAGATTAACAAAGTTAAAGACATTTGCAGATATGTTGAATAGAACTGAGCAACTAGGATGAAATGGAAGGATTTAAGTCCATGTATGGTTCAGGGTATGGCTAGACTGACCCGACTATTTTTACCACTTTATACTTTACATATAAAGGAATGCATAATTTCTGCATTTAGCTTCACTACTGCTGTAGCTAAAGTGATGCTGTATCAAAAAGGAAGGTGCTATGCTGAACTGTGAATTCATATCCTTATGTGACTAGTATGAAACAACATTCATGGAGGAGCACTTATGACTGAAAATCAGGAGTTTTACAGAGCTTTAGGAGTACAATGCACATTTTTCATTAAATGTTAATGGGATTTGGGAATCTAACTGCATTTGTGACCTCTGAAAATCCCTATCAAAGTGACTGAATGATAAAGAAAAAATACAAAGTTTCGTAATAATCTCCACTATTGTTCTAGTAGACTGAAGGGTAGCCAGTATTGTAGCCATCTTAAATGATGTGTTAGAGGTGAACCTGAAAATTATAGACCAGTGAACATGACTTTAGTATTAGGTAAATTAGCTGAAAACACATTTAAAGGGACTTGTAAAACACACAAATGAGACTAATACAATAGAAATGAGCAAACCTTCTGTAAATGGGAATTTTACTGCTTAAGCCTCATTTTATTCAGCAGAATTAAAACAATAATGGAAAAAGAATTGTTAAATATAATTTAGTTAGACTTCTGAAAGGCCCTCTAGAAAACATCTGGCCCAAAGATGCTAGTAGGAGGAGTAGGCAGTCTTAGGGAACAGTGTAATATTTAATAAGTTTGCTGACATGAAAGAAAATCTTTGAAAGACATAGGGTCTATTAAAATTAAATATTTTCAAATATAACGAAAGGTATAGATATCAATATTGCAAACATTATTATGCTCTTATATAGAGAAGTGATGGGTCCTTGTCCTTACGTTTACGATTGGTTTTGGTCAAACAGCTTTAAAATTGCATAAAGGTCTAAAGCACAGAACATGCAAACAGAATAACAGGCCTAATTTCTGTCACTATTTTCATCATATTGTAACATAAATTTTAAAAGACAATTACTTTAAAACTGAAAAAAAAAATTATCAGTAATAAAAGAGTAATTACACTATATTTTAAGCTATTTTTTCCAATATCTGTCCTGACAAATTGCTTGAGGCTATACACTGTCATTGATGCCAATATCTGCCAAACACTTACGTCCTTTCTATTAAACTTCCACAAAGTTAAAAAAATAAATTAACTTTTCTATTGAATATTCTCCGTTAAATCTAAAAAAGTGCCTAATAACTGTTTCAGAGTTCTAGTTTTATAGACCAAACAAATTTCAAGGAATTTTCTAAAAATTCAATAGTGTAGATAGCCAAGTTTCAGTTCCTAGAAATGTTCCTTAATACGTCTTAGTTGACTACTATAGAAGTAGCCATTACAACTGAGATCCAGGTTAATTATTAGATTAAAAAAATCAAAATAGAATAGATAGATAAATAGATAGATAGATAAGTAAAATCAACCAGAATTAGGTACCTGATTTGCTGCTTCCCTGCGTCTTTTGCAACAATTCAAGCAAACATAAAGTGGTTACAATATTGATACCAACTCAGAACAAAATATTTGTATTTTCCTAGAACTGCTGTAAATTAATATAAAATATATTCATCCAAGACAAGGCAAGATCTACACTTACAGCAAAAATTTAATTTACCACTATGCCAGTCAGAATACAATTATAAGTCTACCATTCACCTCTCATTGAATAACAATCATTCATTCATTACCTGTATTTAGAAACAAGCTTGTCCTTTATGAATAAGCCCCAAATTGCAGCTCCTTCTAGCCTTTCTGACTCAGAAATTGGACAGTCACTTGAAAACTCAATTTACCTAGGCCTAATTCTGAGTCCAGGTTGGCTCCTGTGAAGTGCGATGTACACATGCATCTGGAAATCCATGTTTAGCTGAAATCCGTGAAGTTTGTGAGTTTCATAATGAGGCACAGTTCTGAAACAGAAATACCAGTCAAGACAGACCATAACTCTTTTCCTTTATAGGGAGAGCACAGCAGATATGTGTCTTGAGTACACCCACATCTGGATCTGATGGTCTACAGCTTAAGCTCTAGGCAGGTTCATTATACAGGACTGAACCTCAGGCCCTGGACAAGCTGTAAAACACAGAGCTTCATTCAGTTGCCTAAAGATTGCTTACCAGAGGCCTCAATGTGACTAAAACATTTTGCAAAGAAGCAGATATGACAATGAAGTGAGTAGAGACTTGCAGGTTTCTGAAACAAGGAGCATACTCTACTAAATTTCATCTGGCACTAAATGGAATAAACAACAAGATTGTGTCTACTCTTGTGAATGAAGCCCTAGAAATCAGTGCATAAGCAACAGTAGAACTGTGACCAGAATCACTTTCAGTACACATTCTCAGTAGACTAAATGCTCTTGAAAAACAATATAAAAGGCTTTTGTGAATTGGACCCTTCATTTTCAAAGCTAAGCACTTTTATCCATTTACAAAAGCCATTCATTTAATGCAAAGAGAAAAAGACACACGTGCCATTTCTTAATTTAACATCTTCATTTGCTAGAGTGAATTATTGAAAAAACAAATTTAATTTCACATTTTATTTTGCCCCTAAATAAATTTTTGAGCACAGTATGACATACAAAGGTAAATTCCTTTTGTCAGTGAAAAAACTTCATCATATTGAATGCCAGAATCTTTCAAAGCATATCTTTCTTCCAACAGAAAAACTTCTAATTAACTCAGACATAATGATACATCACCTTACAGATGTAAAATATCCCATCTCTCAGACTCTTTTTCTTCTTCCACTTATGTTGAAACCTATGAGGCCAAGAACCCCCACACTGCTGGCTGGCAAATTTCTTAAGTTTCAGCAGAGCAGTTTCAGTGAAGGTGGTATTCTATCATTGTACTTCAAATCTGACATCTGTCACCTTTTTACTGTTCTCTATAAATTTTTGACTTTCAGTGAATCTAATGAGTACATCTTGTAATAAGCCCAGAAAAAAATGTGACCCTTTATTTTTAAATTGTGTGTCAACACACTTTGCAGTCCTACCAACTTTCTGTTCTTCAGAACACAGACCATTCCCACTTGCTTTCATGAGAAAATCTTCAGCTCCTTATTCCTTTTGTGCTGAGAAACTTGTATTTTCTGTTTGTCACATACCACCTAGAACACATGGAGATACCAGCATATGAAATGAATAGTATTAGCATTCCTATTAATTTATGACTTATCATTAAACACCAATGTTCAGATATTTGTATACCTTTCGAAAAAAGTCTCTTATTGCACATACAGACTTTCATGACATATGTACTCACAATGGTCATTTGCATGCTTTTATTAGAAAATTCTTCTCTGAGTACTGCAGACCATTTGCTTCAGTTGGGTACTGAAATGTTTTTTGTGTGTAAAAGGAATTTTTTTCAGCAAAGAATTCAGAGTTGTATTTCAGCAGCATAAAAGTTAAGGAAGCTGGACTCTATGAGCGAGTTTATCCATGATAACTTCCAGTCAATAACCTTTGCAGTGTTTGTAAGGGAGACAGATTTTTCAGTCTTACATAACCAGAAATTATATTGCAAAACAAGAACTAAATTTTGAGGGTTGTTGATTTTATTGAGCTATAAGACCTTCTCCGTATTAACTGCTTGACAGCCCAGTGTTAGGTGTTCTTGCTCAGGTACATAGCAGTTAGAAAGAAATAAGGGACTTATTTTTGAGTAAGTCTGGAATGTTTCAGCACTAGCTTAGTGTTTTGTGTAGTAGAAATTTTAAACGAGACTTATGCCATTCCTGTTGGAAGTTACTGCAAGTTATAGCACTAGTGAAAGCAGGTATGATTCAGTTATCTAGGACATTAACAACCTAACTCATTAGTTTCTGTTTATATTCAGGGAAGAGATATGGACTCTGTTGGTGTGTGTGATTGATTGAATGATCTGGTTTGGATATATGTGCTGGTGAGTACATTACTGTAATGGCCCCTTAGATATATTTGCTGTATTTCCATTGAAGGCAATGAAGTCAACTGAATCCTAGGTGAAGTGTATGCATTGTGCCACAGCAGCATGTTTTTCATAGTTTAATGCAGTGTCAATATATGAAGAGCAGCATCTTATAGTATTTCAAATATTTCTTTGTATGTGGCATATTGTACTGAGTTTACAATCCTTTATAAAATGCATTCCATGTATTTGTTAAAAATATGCTGGGTTTTTTCACAGGAGGAGGTACATTATTCCTAATTTCCTTTCTATATAAAGTAATTTTAAATCACATTTTTCCTCCTGGACAATTGAAAGTTCCATGAAGGAAGATTTTTCCTTTCCTTTATAATAAAACTGTAGGAAAAGAAAGCAAAGCATAAATACACTTTCACTTAAATTTCTGAACTTTCACTTAATCTGTCCATCTAAACCAAATGTCATGGAGATAATCTAGCATAAGTTTCATGTCATTGTTCTACCAGTATTTTTTCTCTTCTAGACAGTTACCAGCATTTGGAAATTGCTCTGGGATTTGCTTCTCAAACTGGAAAAGAAAGTACATATTCTGGAGAAAACATTAAAGAACTAACATGCTTAAGTTCTAGCAGAGGCTGTAACCATCTTCTCAGAATGAAAAAGTAAATTATTTAAGTCCATAATGTCAAATAATTGGAGGAAAATATGCTCAGAAAGTTCTGTTTGCATTTTGTCTGACATTTTGGGAATTAAAGGCGTCCCTAAAGCATCATCAAAATAGATATATACAAGCTTAATGATTGCTAAAAGGGTGATATTCAGGCCCTGGAAAAAATATAAAAGATTTATCTGTGGTAAGAATTTTGGCAGACCTTGTAAGAACAGCCTCATATAAAAAAGGTTACTTTGTGGCTAGAAGATAAACAATGACTTTTTAAACAGTGGGGGAAGAGTGTATGGAATTTCTACAAAGTTGTTTTGCAAAGATGACAGCATTAGGCATACCGGTATAAAATCAACATTATCTAAATTAATACAAATACAAGGGAACAAGGAAAAGCATATTTTTACTCTTCTATATGTATAATTTTGTCAGCAGTTGTTAATGTGCTATTGCTCAAGACATACAGACTCAAAATAGATACATAAAAACAAAATACATTGTTTGAGGAGAGCTGAGGTGATATGCTTTATCTCAGTTATGAATAGAACTTTAGAGAGAGAAGTGAAAAAAGATCCTTCAGCAGAGGCATAAAAAGGTGTCTGTTTAGTTCACCAATACATCTAACAAAAGGACAAAAATACATTTTGTGGAAGATCCAACATGCATTTCCTGGAATGCAATCTAACAACTTGGAGAATACTTCTGCATGAAACAGAAACTTACTTTACTTCAGTTTGGAGCTGAAAATTCTTGAACATAATCTGCTGAAGTTTATGGTTGCCATATGGCTTTTCTGTGATAAATTGCTGCAGTGTGTAAATAAATAAGAAGACACAAAACAAATCATACAAATTAAGTCATGCAATTCCTAACAGAATTTTTAGGATCTAAACCACTGTTGGCAGATCAATGGTCAAGCATATTTAATTTTCAAACTAGCAGAGGATGTTTGTATGGATCATTCTGATGGTTAATCAATTTACAATATGTTTAGTATACAGCCTTTCTAGCATTACAATAAGATACTCTGAGAGCAATCCTTTTCCACTTCTATTCAGTACTTCTCTTTTGTGCAAATTGGATGCTTTAAAAATTGCTAGAGATGGAATATAATTTTTTCTGTCACGAAGATGCTAAAGGATTATCCTGTGTGAAATCACACAGCAGCTACAGGATGGACAAGGGATCAGACCCAGCCAACATGGGTTTAGGAGGGGCAGATCCTGTTTGACCAACCTGATCTCCTTTTACGATCAGGTGACCCACCTGGTGGACGAGGGAAAGGCTGTGGATGTAGTCTATCTGGACTTCAGCAAAGCCTTTGACACTGTCTCCCATAGCATACTCCTGGAAAAGCTGGCAGCCCACGGCTTAGACAGGGGCACTCTCTGCTGGGTCAGGAACTGGCTCGAGGGCCGGGCCCAGAGAGTGCTGGTGAACGGAGCTGCATCCAGTTGGCAGCCGGTCACCAGTGGTGTCCCCCAGGGGTCAGTGCTGGGCCCAGTCCTTTTTAATATCTTTATCGATGATTTAGATGAGGGGATTGAGTCCATCATCAGCAAATTTGCAGATGACACCAAGTTGGGAGGGAGTGTCGACCTGCCGGAAGGCAGGAGGGCTCTGCAGAGGGATCTGGATAGACTGGAGAGATGGGCAAACTCCAATGAAATGAAGTTCAACAAGGCCAAGTGCCGGGTCCTGCACTTTGGCCACAACAACCCCCTGCAGCGCTACAGGCTGGGGACAGAGTGGCTGGAGAGCAGCCAGGCAGAAAGGGACTTGGGGGTGCTGATCGACAGCAGGCTGAACATGGGCCAGCAGTGTGCTCAGGTAGCCAAGAAGGCCAATGGCATCCTGGCCTGCATCAGGAACAGTGTGGCCAGCAGGAGCAGGGAAGTGATCCTTCCCCTGTACTCTGCATTGGTGAGGCCACACCTTGAGTATTGTGTTCAGCTCTGGGCCCCTCAGTTCAGGAAGGACATTGAGGTGCTGGAGCGGGTCCAGAAAAGAGCAACGAGGCTGGTGAAGGGACTTGAGCACAAGTCCTATGAGGAGAGGCTGAGGGAGCTGGGGTTGTTTAGTCTGGAGAAGAGAAGGCTTAGAGGCGACCTCATCACTCTCTTCAACTACCTGAAGGGAGGTTATAGCCAGGCAGGGGTTGGTCTCTTCTCCCGGGCAACCAACAATAGGACAAGGGGACATGGGCTCAAGCTCTGCCAGGGGAGGTTTAGGTTAGATGTTAGGAAAAAATTCTTTACAGAGAGGGTTATCAGGCATTGGAATGGCCTACCCAGAGAGGTGGTGGATTCACCATCCCTGGAGGTTTTTAAAAAGAGATTGGACGTGGCCCTTAGTGCCATGATATAGTAATTGGAGTTGGATCAGGGGTTGGACTTGATGATCTTGGAGGTCTCTTCCAACCCTACCTATTCTATGATTCTATGATTAAGGGGTTCCAAATCTTGCTGAAGTTTTTAAAGGGAGAAAGGGGAAAAATGTCAGCTCCTTTGGAAACCCCTCCATTGGTGACCCATAGCAAAGATTTAAAACTAGTCATTTATCCCAACTTCTTCGAATTCCTTTGATGTGAAAGATATTTGGAGAAATTTGAGATTGAGACCTGGGCTAACATGGAGTGGGAATGAGGAAACATGGACAAATCTTAAAAGCATCACACAGCTCTACAACCACGGGCATGGCCAGGAGTTAATCAGAGCAATCTCTAGGTGCAGTGATGAATGATAATTAATCAGACTGACCCTCTGCTAGTCATTTGATATGGTATTTTGGACAATAGTGCCTAGAAAGATTTTCAACTGCAGTATGTAGGGGGGAAATGACACATTTTTTCCCCCCAAATATACTTGATTGATGTAGAAATGTGTGGCTCTGGTGCCAATACAAAAGCAGAAAGGAGAAAAGCAGCAAATAATCTTTTTGTGCACTTTGTACAATTATGCAGCTTTGGTGGTAACTATTAGAAATTGTTGGATCCCTGCTTCTTGTAGACTTTTTAAATAGTTCCTTTTAAGATGACTCAGATGTTTCTGAAAATAAGATTAGGGTAAGAATCACTTTGCAGTATAAAAGCAATTATACTTTTAAGTGAAACCTTGTGCCTGTACTTCAGAGAATAAACATGAAATTTGGAGGTTATGTCAGACGAGAATCAGGGAAGGTCCTCTGTTTCTGTGAATGCTGACTTGAATTTCCACCCAATTACTAGATTTATGAAATGCTTTTTCAAACTATTTATTATACTCCATGTAAAATGAGATAGTCGTATGTAACAAGAACACTGTGACTGCAATATCAAAATGCTAGAGATTTAAGCAAGTGTCCAAATTTATTGGCCTCCACAAGTTTAATTTAACTGAGAGTATTTAAATTACAAAATTATCTTTAATAGTGTGACAATGTACTAATTTGTCAAGTGGGAATGATTTGCAAAAGAGTATTGTAATCTCAAAGCCATACGAAAAGTGTTATTTTCCTGCCCTTTTTCATTTGATAATTTATTTACTGCTTAATAGAAAAACAAAAGTCTTCTTCCAAATGAAAATTTTTAAGTGTCTCTTTATTTTGAACTACAATTAAAATCCAAAGATTTAACTTTTCTGAAACAAAACCAATCATCTATATATCGGCAGAATGTGTTGTTTAATAGTGGTCAGTCTAACTCATTGATACAGATAAGAATTTACTCAATACTGAACACAAATCATGATTTATATTAGACTAAGTCAATATAATTTGAAGCAAAATCAAAGTAAAAATGAAAAGTTTCAATATGATCGAAACCAAGGAGACAAGCAAAGGAGTACAGATAGGCACTTGTTAATTAGGAAATAAAAACACTCTCTATTGCAATACATTTATTGCTTCTGTGGTCACCATCCAACGATACATTAAATCCATAATTACTAATTTTCTCAATGATTTTTCATTAGTATCTTAAATGGAATTACCATTTCATGTTTATGCTTATCTATGTACTTTTTGTTTTCGGTTATTTCAAGTGCCTATTCATTACTGGGGGCACTTTAGAATTATTGAAATATCTTCTGCTGCCTCTTTTGTGTTTGTATTTTACTTTTAAGACAGCATATTAATCAGTAATATAAAACTGAGAGCTTTTAAAACAACATTAATAAACTTTTATCAATGAAATGTGCATTAAAAACATTGATATAAATATAATAAAAAGGAAAGTTTAAAATCTGTGATACAATAGAAATATAGGTCACTGTTTCTGACATAACAGCTGGACAGTTCTTGAAAATGGAATTAACTAACACAGAGACACAACCTAGAATAGATCTGATTAGAAGAATAGCAATAGATCAATAACTTTGTTTCCCTGTCTAAACTTTCATACTGTACATCCTCCTACTAGTTCTGAAATAATCAAAAGTATATTTAAAAATTATTCATTTCTGTTAGTCTATAGTATTCTTGTACTCTAAAGACAACTCAAAGACTCTATACCGGTTTTAAAGGCATAGGGAACAGTGTCAGTAATTAACCTGAGGATCAGTTAAGAAGGAGAACAGCTTGATTTTCCCATTTTCTTCTTCAAGAGAAGATCTATATACATGAAGGTGTCCTTCTATGCTGTATTTTCTGTAGAAAAAACCTTGCTTCATCTCACTTCCTGTATTCCTCCTATCTTTCATTTGTGGACAGTTTTTACCATCCCAGTGCTGCCATTTGCCACCATGTCCTATATGAACAGCTGCTGGATCACATTCTTCACTAAAGAATCAGCAAAATTACACCGGTAAGAAAAATGTGGACAAATAATATCAATGTCCCTGTTTCCTGCCTGGTTCTTGCCAGCAGTTGTGTGGGCTCTGCAGAGAGAGAGACGATCTCCAGCATGAGAACAGGAGAGATTGGCCAAGGTCAACAAGAACTGCCTACTGGGAATTAACCTTTTCTCAACATGTATACTGGAGACAAATACAAGTTATTGGCAACTGCATCAGCTGTGAATTCAGAACAAAAATGTAGTACACAGATTTTAAGGCTTATCAATCCATGAGAGCCTTATGGGAATAGAGACTTTCACTGGCAATGAAAGGAAAGAAGGAGTTTGTTAACCACTTGGCAAACTCAAATAATTAAACATTATTAATTGCATTTCAGCATGTCCCATTAGAATTAAAACTAATATTTTATCTTTGACAAAGAAAATCTATAGACCCTATGTTGAATATTCAGGTCACTGGTGTTACATATGTCTCTTTTCAGTAAAGTATCCATCACCAGTATCATTTAGCCTCAGCAGAGAAATCTGAGTTCATTTGCTCATGAATATTATACTCCCCTAGCAGATATGAAATATACAGGCCTTCAGAGCTAAACATGTAAAACCAAAGCATTTTTTTTGTTAATTTTCAAAACTGGCAGTTACCCAAGGGAGATAAATTCAAATAAACATAGAGATATTGAATCTTACTGCTTTCAAGTGCTGTACAAGCCCTCCTCTTTTCACTGACGGCTCTATACAAACTGGATGTTGTCTATTTATAGCATTTACCAGCCTAGCTGAATCATTATCTCCTGTGAGTTTTCACTGAAAGAATTACATATCTATGTAGGTGGAGTTTGACACCAGTATAGCTGAGGTAATTTCAAGGAACTTAAATCAGTTGTACCAGTCTAAGTATTTTTATAGCAATACCTCTGTGATTATATTAAAGAGAGCAGGGAGTGTATTGATTTTACCAGCAACACTGCCAGCTATAAAGACAATGCAAATTTCTTAGTAAGACCAGTTTGATCAGAATGCAGCAAACTGCTGATATCTTGTGCCCTAAATGCAAAATTCTGTTAAAGAAACTATTCAAAGATGGGGAAAAAAGAAAAGACACAGAAAGAAAGGAAAAAAAGAAAAATAATATTGTATTGTAAAAGGCCAAGCAATATGTGGCAGATTATCAGGAAAGGAAATTACAGTTATTTAGAATAATTTTTAAATAGCTCTCTTAAAGAAGTTTACTAATAAAGAAATTTAAGCAGCTAATGGACACTCTTAAAGTCCAGGTCTGAAGAGGCACTAACATGATAAGAGCTCTTTTCTTATCTCAGAAAAACCCCTGCTCAGAGATGTCTTCTTTCTGTTTTAGGTGTTCGCCACAGCTGAAGCACATATCCATGCCACGGTGGCCTTGACTATTGATGGAACAGTGCTCCTGAGAGAGACAGCCGTGTGTTTAGGGGCCAGAACATGCAAGTTCTGCTACCTGAGCTGTCAGAAGGCATCATCCAGCGGAAGGCAGGGTCAGCCAGCTCACCTGAACCTGTGGTTTTCATTTAATTTTAAAATAGCAGGTTTCAAAGTTGAAGTAGATGTAAAGGAAAGGGACTTTTTACAACGGCATGTAGTAATAGGACAAGGGGCAATGGTTTTAAACTGAAAGGAAGTAGGTTTACATTAGATATTAGGAAGAAATTATTTACTGTGAGGTTGGTGAGGCACTGGAACAAGTTGCCCAAAGAAGTTGTAGATATCTCATCCTTGAAGTGTTCAAGGCCAGGTTGGATGGCGCTTTGAGCAACCTGGTCTAGTAGGTGACATCCCATGGCAAGGGGTTGAAACTAGATGATCTTTAAGGTCCCTTCCAACCTAAACAATTCTATGGTTCTCTGGTTTATGTTCTACAGCCATCAAACAAGTAGCAAGAAAGTGCACAGGACTCCTAGCTAGTGGAAGACCACACTAGGATAAGACTGAGCCCAAGTCAAAGCTTGTAGTGGATGGGAGGTGAGGAAGACACTCAAACTTCTGTGTCTATACTACTGGCACCACCATACCTCTACCAATCTTATCCCCAGTAGGTAATGGCCCACAATCAACATGTTCATTCAGGAAGAGAGGCATCAAATTTCAATAGGGAGAAATGGGGGAAATTGGTTTGTACTCTCCATGGCTAAGCAAGCTTTATAGAATAGATCTTCTGCATCATAGCAGATTGTTGTAATGTCTGAACAATTACCTGATAGCAACATTGCCCCTAATCCCTAAATGAAGTGCCAAGGGTGCAGCTCTGGGTGGGTTTTTAAAACCAAAGTCCCTGCACTGCTGATCTCTGGGTTAGGTCTGAAATCAGAATTGCAGCTCCTTTAATTTCACCCTGAAGCACCTATCTCTTCCTATTGAGCTGAAAAATCTTACAGACTGTTCTGCAGTCTTCAGCTGGGGGCAAGTCTCCACAGATTTTAGGAGTATAAGATCTTTACTGACCCAGCCCTACCTAAACCTAGGGAACAGAATTATCGAAAATATGGCAGCCAAAAAATATTCTGCAATGAGAAATGCTCCATTTATTATTTCGCTCATATCTTTCAAATACATGCCTTTGAGCAGGACTTCCAGCATTCAGAGATGATAACAAGGTAGTGAAAAATTACTGGTTTTGATGTCTGTTTGGCTAGCAGCCACTAGCAATGGTTAGGATCAAGAGAATGACAGATGTCCTTTATAATATATCAGTCACTGATGGGAAGATCCCAGATCTGAAGCACCATAAGTGCCTTCAAGAGAAGGGCACAAGGGTGGAAAATACCACAGAGGTAGAATTACATTATACAAAATATGTATTTCACATGAGTACCTTAGGCATCTGTTTGATTTCTTGGGTCAATCAGTGCTCAGTTTAGTTACAAAAGATGAAATCAAGTAGTGAGACTGCTGTAAAAGATTGAAATAGAATAAGTAGTCTCTTCAGGACAATAAGTAAAGAATGTTTATCAGTTTATAATGCATGTCTAGTTTTAGAAGTGAATTGCTAGAAACAGTGTTACTATGCTTCCCAGAGGTAATCTTTCTCTCTTCTGTTTTTTTGGTGTGGCGTAAACACTTTCAGATGGCAGATATTAAACTAGAAGCAGCTGTACCCTCTCCAAAAAATATTATATTTCTGACAACCTATATGTCTGTTGCCTGTTCTTAAATAGTCAACTGCATGCCACACAGCATGAGGAGATAATACAAACAAATACATATAATACATACAAATGCATATAATACAAACCAAAAAAAAAAAAGAAAACCTGTCTGTCAAGACTGGTGTGGATTATGTTGTTGTTTCTTCCTGTTCCATAACTAGTGGTTTACACAGACAGGCACTGAAACAGAAGACATATAGCATTTATCTTCGGCAAAGTGAGACATTTCCCACATAATGTATGCTTGTACTCTGCCCACACTGCAGCTTTGACCTCCAGAAGAGACTGTGTCTTGTCCTTCCTGTCCCTTGTCACAGAACAGGGTTTTCGTTTCTTCTCAGATATTTTCCATAAGCTGTTGCTTTCTCACATCCAAGAGTTTAAATTTGCAACCAGTTTCATATTATTTTTTCCAAAGGTCAGTTAAGGTTGTTCTTTTTTGGCAGCCAGAGTATGTGCGAATCTCAGGACTTCTCCTGAAGATGAAAAACGGAGATTTTTTTTTCAAAGAGAAGACTGGCTATAGAAAATATTCAAATGATAAAATACGGAAGAAATAAAAGCAACTTTTAATTTCCTATAACAGGCACACTAACAATTTTACTAACTTGGCTCCTGAACATCATACATTTGCATATTTTCAATGCTGTGTTATTCTTTCTACAAGACTAACATTCTGTATCTAAACAGAAAATTTTATCTTCAGTATAATGGCCAAGTTATGACATCAGCAATTTAACCAGGTGCAAAGTAACACATTAATCTTGGAATATTGTCCAAAATTCCAGAGACACTACTGTTTATGCATATATATATATAGAGAGAGAGAGAGAGAGAGAGTTTGTACATGTATATATGTATGCACATACACAAATCTGACCAATCATTGAGTTCAAATCTGAGTGGAGAAGTGCAACATGCCTGCACTGTATTGGAGACAATACTTCTCAGGAATACTATTAGCTATGATTTCCTGGTTTATATAGCATATGACTAGGGGTGGGCTATTTATCTCATTCAGATTTCTGTTGCTGCATACCACAGTGATTGCAAGCTATACTAAATTCAAATCCATTTTAACAGTTCAGAGAAGTCAGTACCTCAATCCATCATGTTTCCTTTTTGTCATTCCTGTAAAGACTAAATTTAACGTTGTTTAGTGGTTGGATCAATTTGCTGGAAGGAGAGATTTTGCCATTCTTTCCCACAGTAGCCTACAGGGAGACTGAAAATTGAACATATTTTGGGTCCTAAATTCCAAATGATTTCCACTCTAACCAATTATAGATGCAGTTCATTACCCCTGATTTTCACTTGTCCAAAAGTTAGATGTCTTAGTATTAGCCATCTGACACAGCCTTTATATTCTGTGAGTAGAAATGTGTGAATTTCAGGAGAATGATTAATCTCATCCTAACATAGGTATAAAAAAATTGAAGAAATTATTCAGTTGAAAAGGTTCCATTAACTCTGATGATTAGCTGAGATTTAAACATTTAAGAACTTTTGAACGTTTGAGTTCACCTGGATGAATTCCAGCTATGGTGTTTGTCGTGTTTTGTTTGTTATTTCCCCCCCCCAGTCCCCAAACATAAACATGAGGTTTTCAGCATGAAAAAAGACATCAGAATGTAGATATCACTTTGAATACTGAGACAGAAATACTGAAAAATAAGAAATGGGTCATAAGTGATTTTACAGAAAAAAAATGTGAACACTGAAAATTGTCAATAGAGACTTGTGAATTGGAATTTCAAAAGTATTTTCTCCTTTGCTGTTAAAGAGAGGTGTAGGCTTGTCTTATTTTTCATATAAACCTCTGCCTTTATAGATAATCTGCAAAAGCGTGTATTTGTTTTCTTCATCATTCAGAAATAAAAGTTCAAGTCTTGCTGAGAAAAATACACTAGAAATATGGTTTAACTGCAATTGCATTTGTACAAAATATTGTATGATTTATCTCGTGACTGAAAAAGTTGTAAATGGAGAAGTTAGAAGGTCATTCATCAAATGTGCTGAGTGACAGAAATGCTGACAAGAGGAACTCTATGGACTTTGGTAGCACTATACTTGAGAATTTAGATGTGTACTAATAAGCACAGGAGAAAAATCATTTATTTACAGTCCTACTATATTATGAAAGTAAATGCATTGGAAATGGTCAACAAACATTTTCTTCCATTATATTATAGCATTTAATCAAAACACATTTCCCAAAATTATCAAAACTCATAATCATCAATCATCAAAATATTAAAATCATCATAATAATAATCAAAATACTAAAATACATGGGGCATCTTAATGCATGATTGTTCAACATTCTTCCAAAAATAACAATCTCCATATTTTTCCTCCTCATCTAACAAATTTGTTGCATAGAATTGTGACAGAGCCCAACCATACAGCTCTCCTTCAAGATCTCACTTTAGCCTCCTGTTACATACCACAAGAAAAGGTGATACCCTACTAGAGAAAAATTATAAAAGGATCTTTATGTAATTATAATGTGAGCAGTAACATTAAACAGACAATATCCATACAGGAGGGAATAGGAATTCAATGAATTCCCACACGGTAGTGATGGGGTTGAAGCAATACAATTATTTCTTTCCTCCTGTCTTTATATTTTACCCCATTAAGTCATAGAAGGGAAAATGAAGTCACCAGGGGCAAATAAAAATGACTGCTCTGCAAACAAAAATAAAGAAGAAATTATTGCTTGATGGAAATACTAAAGAGTTGAGTTTGGTTTTAAGATTTTTTCTAATATCTCTCTATATTTATAATAATACAATATATCACATTTAGAAATACCGATTTAGAAATGTGCTCACAATTCTCATAATCTAAGTTTTCCCATCACAGCTAGCTTGAGGCATTATTACAGAGCCAGGGTATTTAAATTATACAAGTTCAATTAACTTTTTTTCAAAATATAGCAAGATCTATTGTTCCAAGACAGTAATTTAAATTTTTATGTCTTTTTTTCCCCTATTTTTTTCTTTTTTCCATTTTCTTTTTCTTTTTTTTTTTAATTTTTAATTTTTTGTTTTTAATTTATTTATTTTATTTTTTTGTTCCTTGGATGGGAATTGGAGGTAAATCTCTGTGACGGATTCCCAATAACAATGGGAGCTAATACTTCTTGGCATCGATTTTCAGTATGGTTTTATAGTCTACCTGACTTACCTTAATAGAAATTTAAAAAAAAATTGCATTAAAAAAAAAGAGGCCACAGTCACAGTCAGAAACAAACACAAGACAATGCAAGACAAATTTCTGTGCTATGGTCATATCATAAGAATTTGTATATCATTCTATTTTGCATGTTTTGGTTCATTCTGCCATTGTCACTCTGAATATGACATCTACACCATTATTTAATTATCATATTTTAAAACCATTCTTTGTAATTATTAGTTTCATGAAAACTTTTTTGAACTACACTGCAGAAAGGAATAGTTGTCCCTGTGAAGCTGCATAGATTTATCAAACGTAACCATTAACGTAGCTATACCCAGGAAACATAATTCAAGGATCTACATGAAAAAATTCCCTTGGTCTGTTTTATACTAATTTGTTTTTAGTAAAAGTCTTAAGTTTGTGTTAAAGTAAATAAGAACTACTTACTCCTCACCAAAACCTGAGCATCTTTACTATGCTTTACATGTGTGTGAAAACAACCCCACAGATAATTCATAAATGAGTAATTGTTTATGTGCATCTGTTCGACTAGGATCCACTTGTTTTTTATACAAGGACAAGGATCCTTGCTTTAGAGCAACAGTGTTACAATAGAGACCAGATTTCACATACACAGCTGTAACATCATCATCATCATCATGGCTAGGCTTCACAAACGAAGATTTGGGAAGGGCTCTACCCACGATTCTTGCAAGCGCGTTGGTGGCTAAAAAGGCCAATATGAGAAAGGCAAGTCCGGTTGCAAAAGACACAGCAGAAAGACTCCTTAGATGGTATATTCTGCAAGGCTCGATTCTTTCTGCGTTGTCTTTTCTCCTCAAGAGTGATCCTGTGTGCTTTCTCAAAAGCATCAGCAGCGTTATAAATGGACTGTCTCCAGGCCTCCCGGTTAGAGGCCAGAGTAGACCAGTTATGGTGATCAATATGCCCGAGGCTGAGTTGTTGCTTCAGGGAGTCCTTGTATCTTTTCTTTGGAGCTCCTCTCTTGCGGCAGCCGGAGGCAAGTTCACCATAAAGCAGGATCTTAGGGAGGCGGTGGTCCTTCATCCTGAAGACGTGGTCCACAGCTGTAACAACAATACAGACAAACACGTTACAAACTGTAAGACCAGTCCTAAACATCAATAGACCTGGAAAATATGGAGGAGTTACTGTATTTGAGTTACAAAAAGTTACTGGTATGGACTTCTCTAATCTTTAAAACTATGGAAATAAATGGACAAGACAAGGCACTAGAAATAAACGGACAAGACAAGTTGTATCAGTAAGTTAATTTGATCTTTAATTTCTATTTCTGTAGAAATACTTGCTCCTTTGAACTTGGTATGCTTTTCAAGGGACAATTAGCAAAGTTATTATGCAACCCTCACCATTCTCTGAAGAACAAAACAGCTCATCCAGTTTCACAGATGTGCCACCCTATTCCTGGACTGAAATGTCAGATCTTTAGGGACAGCACATCCCAAGGTCTAAAGGCACAAAGTAATTTAAATTTAGATCAAGTCAACAGGAAAAGCTTCCTGTCACAGTGCACTGAGTTAGTTAAAGGGAAGTGATAGAAAACCCATTGATGAGTGCAAATGGCTCAGTAGGAAAAAACCCACTTGTAAGTAATAAACTCTCTCTCCAACTCTATGTTGTCCGAAGACCTTTCTTGAATACTTTTGTAGTAACTGATTACAGGATAGATTCAAGACAGATTACAGGAAAGATTCAAAACCAAGCCTTTTGGCAAGGTTTTGTGTTACATCAGTTAAGACACTACAGTTCTTCAGACGGAAATTTAATGTAATCCAATGTTTTTTTAAAATGTTTCGTTTGCACTAGAATTTAGTCAAAATTATTTTTCTATGTTTGAGTTGTTAATAAAGCAAACACAAAATATCATCCTACTCTCCCACTGTGAGGACAAGCAGCCAAAATTACAAAAGGTAGTTTCGACATAGGATGGGAAGAAGCACTGAAGTATCATTTACTCTGTTTACTTACAGGTTTTTACTTTTACTTCAACTTCTTCACTATGAGGGTGGTGAGGCACTGGAACAGGTTGCCCAGAGTTGTTGACACCGCATCCCTGGAGGTATTCAAGGCCAGGCTGGATGGGACTTTGAGCAATCTGGTCTAGTGGAAGACGTCCCTGCCCGTGGCAGGGGGGTTGGAAATAGATGATATTTAAGGTACCTTCTAACTCAAACCATTCCATGATTCTATCAATTAAATAAATATGTCTACAAGATACCATGTTTGGTTAAGGACCAGCAATATTCCTATGTTCAAGATGAGACCTTTGAATATGGACCTCTCTGTTTTATCCATTTCTTTTAATGTAACTTAGGTGAAAAGGCAAAAATTATTCCTTCTGCTAAATGGTTATGTTATGGTCCATTTAAAGAAGACCAACCATGAAAATCATGCTGGATACCAAGTAAAATTGACAAGAAGCTTACTTTAGAAGCAGTAATGTGAAAATTAAATTGTTTTCCAGTAGGATTGTAATATCTTTGATGCTTCCCTGCCCTGCCTCCAATAAGTCTTCATACATCTCCTGGAAAAAAGGGCGTTACATTAATATGAATCTAACTAGATTCTTGATCCTGCGAAATATTATTGTCATAGCAAAACTATAGATAATATTTGTAGCTTTCCATAAACTTTTATTCCCTAGGATCTAAATTTATGCTTTAAAATTGACTTTATTTTAAAACAGACAAAAATTACAAGCCAGAAGTTGAAACATAAAACTGATTGTTTCAACAAGAAAACATCCTACTTTAGTTATCAGGACCTCAAATTAGTATGCCTTTTTATTAGAGGAAAAATTAATCCTGTTCCACGACATTTTTAAAACAACTGAAAAAGAGAACACTAGAATGAAACTCTTTAGGTAGGGTATTGTGTAGGAAATTGCCCGGAAAAAAAAAGAAAATATTAAAAGAGGCCATCAAAGGGAGCTTAATTTTATATAATAAGGCTTGTGGACACTCACAGCTAGATTATTGCTTTCCTACACACAGATTCATTCCTCAGCACTTCTGCTCCCCATCATCAGCATTCCAATCTGCAGGCCTGCGGCTGCAGCCACACACACACAGGCACATACTCTGGTGCGGGGTAGCTGATTGTATAGCCTGAAGTGTATGAATAAAGGCTTATTACAAAGCAAATGCGTAAGGGTCTCCTACAGTGTCGCTCCCCTCAAGCAAGCAAGGCTTGAGATCATGATTCTGAAAAGTAATTAAGTTTGAAAGGAAAAGTAAATCCTATTTATCTAAACCAAGCGGAGCATCTCAAGCTCTAAAAATGCCTTCCTGAAGAAAAAAATTACAAAATAAAGCAGTTATGAAGGGTGAGACAAAATAGATGTAAATAGAAGGCGTGTAAATTCATGTTATACAAACAAGGCTTTAAGTTAAATACACTAGACATCCTCACATTTGTACAATAAGAATATGTAAAGTCTCCAGTACAGACAGAAATATTTTGTGACGTATTTGATGACTATGAAAGATCAGTAGCTCACTTACCAGAGTGAAATCTGGGAACATTGCCAGTAATCTTTAAAAAACACAATTAAATACATTAGTTTTCTGGTTTATAACTTAAAAGAATAGTAGGCTCTAAATATTGGACTTTTCAATTGTAAATACTCTAATGGTAGACACTGAGAACATTTAACTTCTGATATTGTGAATAACACTTGTGGGTTTTTTCTGTTCTTAGAAAGTACCAAGTAAAAAATATTTAATAGCGTAAATATTATCTAGGGGAAGGTTTTGTTCCTAACATGTCTAAAAACTTGCATTAATTTCATATAGTGTAGCTGAAATTTGATCTCCACCTGATTCAATGGCTGAAATTCCTTATAGCACAGTTTTTATTTGTATCATACTCAGCTTATGAATCATCTCACAACTAGATCTTTTAAAACCTTTTGTACTCACAGTTTTCAAGTATTAAAATATAAGTTTATTAAGTGAAATATAAAACTCTAAAAGACTTTTTAAAGTCACTCAAAAGAGAAATCAAGAAACCAATGCCTATGGGCAATCTCCTTATGAGATCATACAGTATGTGAAAAGACAAGAAAAGAGCTCATTATACCATATTGAAATATGTTCAGTAGGTTTGCCACTCAGTCTAGAAGATGGCAACACTTGAAGTAGCCAATACCAGCCACTGGAGAAAGGAGAAGCAAGAGCAGCTCTAAACGGGGCATCCAGCCAATGTCATGGGGTGCAGCTCTCCCACTCTGCAGATATTGTCTTGCAGTGTGACTCATCCAGCTCTGAAGTAATCTAATAAAGATATGATTCAGGGCAGTGTGATAGGAATCATGATTGATTTTGCATGCACAGGTTTCTGACATGTACAAATGGAGAGGACTTTTTCGTAGATAATGATTTGATGCCTACAGAAAGCCAAAGACATAATTCATAACAAAAGCCACTTTTCTTTGTGGGAGGCAATATTTTACGTTATGTAAAAGCAGTATAGAAAACAACATTTAACTTGTAATAAACTTTAATTAAATAAAATGTTAACTCTGAAGTAGAGAAATAATGAATGTATAAATGTTACCTGTAAGTTGTTCTCCAAACTCTTGGAATGAATTATTTTCAGCCATATTTTTTTATGACTATTCAGTTCCTTGGATTTAATTGGCAGTTTTACCAAGGAAAATATTTCCAGCTTATGACTTGAAATATTCCAGTACTGAATCATCAGATAGTTTGTCTGATTTCCAGCAATCTATTTGGAAATGTCCATCAAATCACAGTAAAGAAACCTTATCACTTTACTTTATAACACGCATGAAAATTAGGCAACGCAATTCAACTGCCACATTGAAAACTGAAAAAATAAAGATATAATCATAAAAATCAATGCCTATATTTGACAGACATTACAAACTGCATGTTCAACACTGTCACAGAACATATCAAAACAAAACTTTATCTTCTTCCATCCTTATGAATGAGCATTCTAAATGACAGTCAATACTAGAAATCAGAAAGATTTTTCATATGGAATCTCTTCACTTCTTCTTAACCTTACTGTACTCTGTCCTCCATAAACAATCATAATAAAGTATCAGAAAACTTCAGATGAACAGGTTTTCAGAAATGTAATGTATTATTGTCAACTTTTTTAAATAATTTCAAGAACAATTGAAATAATTGAACATTTACCATTTTTTGTCAGACACTTTATTATACAGTATTTTGAAACACACTTTAATTTTAATTACATTTTGGATCAAATGTATTTTTATGCAACCTAAAATGCAAGCTTTTCATTAATCAATAAGCACCACATTATATATATACTATAGTATACGTATAATGTGTATATACATATGTCTATGTCTGTGTATAAATTATAAAACATAAACATTTCACTGCTTTTTTTCAGAAGAGTAGAAAAAGGCAAAGGAACCCAAAACAGAGTTTATTTTCTCCTCTCAGCACTATACCTCAGTGTGACAGTCTCCACCCCAACACTGTGGTCCCCTGGGCATGTGTACATCTCTAACTAGAATGATCTGTACTGGAAACTGTTCCAAATCCTTCCTGAGGAATTTCTAGTTCTCTCTTCTTTCACCCAGTAGCTTCATTTTTGTCTCAATAACTAATGTCAGTCAATCAGCAGAATAGCAAGATTTACTTCAGTGAAGGGGGAAAAGAAATGGTATGGTAAGGATAAATCTTACAGATTTCGGAAGTCACACAAGCACTGGTATAAAATCTGCAGAATGTGAAATCATAGCTGAGTTACTGCATACAGCCACCTTTCTAGCTTTTATTCCAAACTGTCAGTATCCATTACAGCTTCAATTCATTTATTACCATACCTTTCTTTCTTTCCTCCTGTAATCATTTGTAAAGAAAAGCAAACTTCTATTGCATTTACCACCGCTGCTGAGACTTGAATGAAACTGTTTTTCATAATATTAGTCAAGCTTATTCCCTGACCATGTAAAGTTATACTGTGAAACACATCTACGTTTGGACCACTGACCAACATGTATGCTCATATATCTTGCTTTAAATTAATTAAATTATTCTAAAACTACATAGACTAGCCATGTTCTCATGCACTTTAACCCAATTCTATACTTATTCCTCTCTGAAAGTGCAATGTCAGATTAAGTTAAATCACCTTACATTTTAAGTAAATGTTTTGTAACCTACAGGGTAGTTTAAGAAATTGTGTTCCACACTATTCATTTCCATTAATCTGTTCAACTACTTTACCCATATAATTTTATTTCAATGATTTCTCTTTAAATCTTAGTTCATTTAACGATTTCCAAAGGTTCTCTCTCCCTCTCTCTCTCTCTTTCTCTTTTTACTCAGAAATCTAGTTGCTTTTTGTTGTTTTGCCACTGGCTAAATTATAGGCCCTATCCACATCTGTCTTTATCACCAGCATTCCTGTCTATAATATTGGCAGTTGTACACTTGCAGAATTTTGCAATGCCCAACAGGAGGAAATTGTCCACTCTGATAACTTGAGGCTTCTTGATGAGAGAGTGGAGACATTAAGGAATGCATGGCTGTCTGTACCTACAAAGGCTCTCAACCATACCAAGGAAAGAATTATCATCAGCAAGACTTGATGAAGTGAAACCCACAGACCACATCACTTCTGTATCTAAAACTGTCTACAGTAAAAGAAGTCAAAGGACTTCTAGATCTTACAGCCATTCTTTTATTCACCACCTTTCTCAGAAGTTTTGGGAAAGTTGAAGAGAAGACATTACCTCTCAAGACTGTCAGATTTTAGTCAAGGCACTGACATAGTTACTACCTTAAAAGAAGGAAACACAAATTCTGAAGAGAGGAAAAGTTATGCAACGCAGTGAAAATTTACCAGATTATTTTTTGTCTGTAACCATTGAAATCTTCACTTCCTGGCCACTAATATTTTTTTCTTATCTTCTCCTCTGAATGTCCATGTATTTTAAAGGAACTTTGGGGATGGAGACTTAGGTCCCTAGGGATTCATCCAGGGGAATTTGCACAAGCCAGGATGATCCACAGTTTTGAATTTCTTGATGTACATTGTGCTTGTGAGGATTTTAATTAAACTCAGTGGCAAATAGTCTAAAGCAGCTGAGCCCCATAGTTATTGTTATGAAAAAAAGCATTGAAGGACTAGATGGATAATTATATTGAAATCAGGACACATTTCAGACTCCCATGTAATTATCTAGGTCATCAAAATTGTCCTCAAAACCAGGAAATCCTTGTAATTAGGACAAATTTATATCTTTTTTAAACTTATAATATCAAGCTAGGACAATCTTATATGTACATAGTATAATTTTAAACCAGATATTTATCCCACAAACCATTTCCAGTTTCTTAAAATAAAAAATAGCCCCATTCTGCATCCAGAAGTATCTAAAAGCCTACCCCACCTCACATCTGCATAACATGTGCTGTTTTCGTAAAGCTGATCTTCCTCTTTCTGGAAAATGAAGTGGAAAAGAAAGGTGAGAAGCCAAGACTTGCACAAATAACTCCTCACTGCTGTCAAAAAAGGAAATAATATTACGAGGTTCTTTGTCATCGTTGTGTCATGGTCTCATAAAAATCTAAGGCAAGAGTAAAATACTGGCTGTGACACCAGCTGGGTGTCATAGAAATCTGTAAACATGTATGTTAAAGAAGCTGATATGTTCTTCAATAAATGTAAAGAGTGATTGCTTTGGGAGTATTCTACTTAGGTAGAGTGCAGTCCAGCAGCTTCAGAACTTCAATTAGTACTGCTTTCTGAAAAGAAAACCCTTCTGTCAAGTTCAGATTGGAATTTCTGTCAAGTGTGATAATTACTATCTCATCACCTGGAACTCCTTCCCTTAAAAAAACATTAAAAAATCAGTCTTCAGAAAGACTCGATTTGTTCCCTTACACAAATGCACCTTTGAACTAATGAAAATACTTGCTTGCTCATAGGTTCTAAGTCCCTTCAAAGTGTGGCTGAGGTAGACAGGTTTAACATACATTTACATCAGATCGCCCCACTCAGCATCATTTGAGGGGTGACCATGGTGGTAATCACATCAATGGACAACACCCGCCTGTGGCGCCTGTGGAACTGTGTCACTGTTCACATTCCTGCTTGCCCCTCTGCAAAACATCCATGTGCCATTGCCACCACTATGAGCAACATCACTGTCCAGTGCATCCAGACTGTACTCATGCAGCTGGAGCCAAAGGCTGCAGCTTTTTATAATGCAGTGTCATCAGCTTTTACCCTAGAAAGTTGTATGCTACTGCCCTCAATACACTACAGCCCTTTACAAAACAGCTTTCTGATCTGCCTTGCAGGAGAAAGGCAGTGTTCCACACATCCAGCCTCACTGCTCTACTTTTCCCTGCTTCACATTTTTTTCCTCCTTCTTCAACTCAGTCTTTCCAAGCAAAACTAATTTTAAGAAAATACAATTTTGTACCTGCTCTTTCTTGTGCTTATTCCTGCTTCGCCTCCACTAACATTCTGCTCTTACCCTGCACTTCCTTTCTTTGTCTCCTTTCTACCTGTTGTTCACCTCCTGGAGAGGTAGAGCATTTTCTTTCCCAAACCCAGTTCTTAAATATGCCTTGAAGGATTACACCATTCCCTTCTTAACTCCTCCCAGTCCAAAGGCCCTGAAAGTAGTGTAACCTTGTCAGCCTTCTGACCCTGGTCATGTTGGCTATTTCCAGCACCAGGCAGTGGAGGCCTGATAGGGAAGATGTCAGTAGCCATGGTGGCTATTTCCATTCCCTTTTTATCTTGCATCTCAAAGAGCTCTGCTAGGCAATGTCTACTGGCTCTTGGATGCCACCAGGAAACAGTGAAATTGCTTGTTTGTGTCCCTGCACAGACACTTCCCTATGTTTTTACATTTTTTATCTTTCGAATCTCACACTCGCTCCCCTTTTTCATTTTTTGGCACATGTAGTCACCTGATTCCTCCCTGTTCTTTTCTCCATGACCTTCCTCCATCCCCTCCTGGAGAGGGCTTGAATATTTTGTTGGACTCTTGTTTAAGTCAAATCCAATAAAGACTGTGGCCGTAAAAGAAACTGTTTAAGGAAAGCACGTAAGTCTGGCCACTTCCTGCCATACTTCCTGTATCTACTATCCCATCCTCCATAATTCTTTCAATAAGGATGCTGGAGGGTAAGTCCCTGACTCTTCTTATCAGTATATTTTTATAGACCTGCTGTCCAAAAATTTATTTACTTTCTTTTTGTAGGTGTCTATATCATCTGCAATCTCAGTCTTTTATGGCAAAAGATTCTAGAAGCTTACTACCAGCAAGAAGAAATATGCTCTTTTATCTGTTTTAAATTAAAGTCCTCCAATTTTCTTGAAGTGCCACCTGGTTTAATTACTGCAGGTTCTTGTACCAAGGTGTAAGTTTGCCATCTTAATGATTTTGTAAACTTTGTTCTTACCTCAATCCTAGCTGGAGCACCACTGATATTTTATTCTCTTCTCATAAACCAACTGTTCTATCACCTCTGTAATTTTAATTATCTTTTGCCTTCTTCACTTTGTCCTTCTTGAGAAGCAGAGAAAAAAATGGCCCAGCATGCTGAAGATGGAAGCTCATCAAAGTCTCGTGTGGCAAACTGTGTCTCTCTGTCCTGATCCCACTAGCCTTCATGATGATGCAAAGCTCTACAGTTTTTTTTGGTTTTTTTTTTTTTTTGGCTACCACCACACACCCAGAAAGTTATTTCAGACAACTGTTCATCCAAGGTCTGTTACTTAAGTGTTATTTCCAAGTCCAGTACTGGAAAAAAGTAACATACAATGGAAAGTTAAATGATCTCTCTGTCACAGGAGTTAAACCAGAGTTATATTTCAAAGTGTTTCTCTTCTTGTTTTCTGTTACAATCATTAAGTGACTCTAGCTTCTTGTGTGTTAAAGATCAGCACTTCCTTTTCTCTCCAACTTTCCCTGTAATCTGTTTACTGACTTATCTCTGTTGATATATTGTAAGGAATAAGCAAGCAGTTCTAGAAGCTATGGCTTTCTGTGATCTTTCTGTGGTCTTCCTCAGAAATTTGGTTTACCAAGGCATAATTCACTGCCTCCACAGTTGAGACCCTGGCTTAGGATCAGCTATGCTCATGGATTTTAACTGCAAAAGACGAAGTATGACAAATATAAAACAAATAGATAACATGTGACACAAAAGTATATTTAGAGAAAACAAGTAACATTTAAAATATCCTTTGAAATCCCGCTCTTAATATAGCAATCTTCACAATGCTGTTAACACACGTTTTCAGAAAACCCTACCAAATATGCTGTAAATGAAAGGTTTTTTAAGCTCTCATCCACGTTTAAAGCTGAGAAAAAAATTTAAATGCTTGAGCTTTCTCCTCGTCTCATGAAAACTGTCCCCTCTGACTAAGTACTTCTGGTATCATAATGAAGCCTTTCCTCTTTGGGCCTATTTTGAAATATTTTTATTGTTTTCTGCTATGCATATTATGTTGTCTAGGTAACTCCCTAGTCAGTTTGTGTTCTCATCCAAAGCGACAGACTACCAGTAAATAAAAATGCTCAGGTACCAAATGAGAACTCAAACTGCAGCCCTATCACTTCACTTCTGACATCATTAAAAAAAAAAAAATCACAAACCAAGTAAATAAAACCCAACAAATCAAAAAAAACCCACAAACCAAAACATTACCAGTAAAACAGGAAATAACACTGATTTGGGATTCATTTTTGAGTAGCATTCATTAATTAATTATTCCAAACAGATTAAGAGCCTAAGGGAATATTCTATATCTCAGTAGAGGGGAGGCAGTTAGTCAAAACTTTTTTATTTATAATAGTCACAAGAGTATTCAAACCAGGAGCTCTGTGCCTGCAGGCAAGGGAATTATGTAGCACCTGAAGTCACACTTCTATATCATGTCTTACAATACTATTCTGCATGATATAAGCACTAAAATAAGTTCTTTAAAAAGGAAAAAAACAACAAGCAAACCAAACAATTTAATGATTTTTTTTAAAATAATGGACCAAGCTCCCTATAGGTTTTCATATATACATAAACAAAGCTCCCAAGACTTGGTGTCTTAGTTTCCCTCAAACGTTCAAATTAAGATGTTCTCTATTAAATGCAGCATAATAATCTCAAAGTTAAGTAAGGGAAGTTTAGTTGTCTAACATTTATACTCTCATATTTTGAATACCTTGTTTGTTTTCCTCCTTCTGTATTTCTCTTCTGCTGCAATTGGACTGCATTACCTTCTATTCCCAATCTATTAGCCTGCATATAAATATAATGGTCCAGACTCTTCCTGTCTACTCAGTTAACATTTGTTCCTTTTAATCCTTGCATAATTGAACCCTGAGATTTTACCTTTGCATTACTTTTCTTGGAACCTTTTCATTTTTCTGTGTAATACTCTCAGGATTCCTCCATGTTTTTCTCCAGTGTCTCTAGAATTTGTGTTCTGTTAGTAGACTATGAATGGCTAAGAAAGTTATTTCAAATGGTTGAAATTCCAAGTTCAGTATCTTTCTGTTTGTTTCAAGTGCTTTTTAAATTATAAGAGAATCATACAACCAGAAAATGTGTTGTGATTTTCCTTCTGCAGTAGCTGAAGCTGAAACTACTTTGGTATGCAAGTTGTGTTTAGGGCTTGCCATCAGATATCCAATTATAATTCATCCTTTCTAAAACTGTCAGTCACACAGTTAAGATCACGTCTGCTAAATGCACTCAACAGTTTTAATACTAATTTTCCCTACTAATTTTGCAACAAATTTTAATTCAAAAGTAGATGTGGAAACTTTGGGTGTGCTCTTGCTACTTGGCACTCACCTCAGTTAGGTGACAGCACACCTGTAATCCAAAACAGCATCAGTATGGACAGACAACAACAAGAAGAAAATACAAGAACAATCTATACCAAATGTAGTGGTCACTCTCTTCATCTGCCTTTTGTTAAAAAATATGAAGATATAATGATTATTTTTTAGCTAGAAAGATATCAGCTCACATGCTTCTTCTCTATTATGTGAATTTATAAATGTTTGAAAGCTATCTGCTTCCTCTTCATGGCAGCTAACCAAAATTTTGGACTTCTATATTCAAAGATAGATTATTAACTTACTGCCAGTAGAGAAGAAAAGAAAAATTGTTTGTCTTCCAGCTGACTAATTTATTCTGGACTTTTGTAGGCTTGTGTTTTTTTGGTTTTGGTTTTGCTTTTTTTCTGGTTTCTTAGGTATTCCAACTTCCATTATTTTGCCTCTCAAACAAATAGTATGAATTTTAAGCAGCAAATATGTAGCTACCGCTTTATACCACTGTGGCTATTAAATCTTGTTTTGATAAGGAAATAATTCAGAACTAAGGTTGATGAAATGCTTGTCTTCATGGTGCTTATATGTCTGTGCTGTGAACTGAGGCAAACATTCTTTTTTTTTTTGTTCCAAACTCTGTTGACTCTCCTCTGCATTCTTTTCCCCTTTATTTCCCAGTTCTGAGAATAATTAGCAACACTCACTGGTGATAGCATGCTGCAGCAACCTAACAGTGATATCTTGCCAACGCCAGCTGTGCTTCAGTATTTATTTATTAAGATCACACTATTTACACAGGACAAACTTGCTGAGATGGCAGAGATGAATATGGTTACAGGAGCTGAATTTCAGCTTGCCTTTTGAAAAGAAATAAAACCCATACTGGGTAGCATTTATCTCTAAGAACAGGAAATACAAGACTTTAATTCCACTTTCAAATTATGTTTTGCTGGCTCTTGAGTGTACTCTATAGGTGATGGAAGGGAACCTTGTACTGCAGGCTGTAGCAGTATGAAACATCTTTGTGCACTGCATTTAAACAGCTGAGTGCAGAGACATCGGACATGCAGGAAAAAGATGCATCAATGAGGCCAGCATCCCCTTTGCATTGCTGAGGCCAAGTTGTGACTAGGCAAGTCAGAGGCTGGCTTTGAATTTTCACATCTGCTTGTCAGAACTGTTGAGCAACATGAAAACTGATGTCAGCAAGTCTGCTGTTTTCTAGTTCATCTTAGGTGGAAAAAAAACATTAGACAGGCTTATGATTTAATGTGCTCGTGCTTTACAGTAGAGTGAATGCCAGAAATTTAAAGGACTAGACTCTTCCTTTAGAAGGTCTTTGTAAAAGGGGCTGTTGAAGTTCTACAGAAGTTCATACTAGAACACACCATACATTTGGAACATTATGAGTTGCTTTATCCCTTTTATTTAGAAAACTGTGTATTTTCTTTTCCTCTACACTTATTAGATTATTATTGCATATGAAGCAGTAGTGATTTTCAAGCCCCTGGAAATAAAAGAACTGCCACTGAAATACAAGCCTAAAATGACTGTCTAAATGTTCAGAAAATATTTTTCTAAAACCTTCATGGTATACATCAGCCTAGGTCCCTTAGTCATTTCAAAAGTAGTATCCTACCAGGAAAAAGGTGAACACAGGAAATATTTTTCTAGAAACAGTGTAAGCTAAAGAAGAGCTGTCTTTGAAGAAGTGTTAACTTTTTTGTTAGAAAATGAACATCCTTTTTTCATTCAGATTTGTAGCAATCATTTTGTAGCCTTTAATTGACTAAAACAGGAAAAATATTCTGCATTTTGGAGATATTTTCAAAGGCAATAAATGGCACAGGAAGAATCCGGAGTAACAAGCTAAGGAAAACTCTTCAGCTGTGAAGGCAGGAGTTATCAATGTGACCTTATTTCTGTCAATCTTTATGATACTGGTACTTTCTACTGTTGAAATACAAATTTTTCCTTCTTTACTCATTAATACCTGGGTGCTAAGCAATGCTGAGGCCTGGCTGCTCATCAAGGGAAGGGGAACTGAGGGTGACCCCAGCATAGATTGCATCCTTAGCAGTGGGGCACCATCCCACAAGATCTGAAGCAGGTTACGGGTCCATCAACTGTAAGCCATGATCCAGGGCCAAGGAACCCTGTGAGGAGTAGCAGGAGACAAGGTTGGAGACAAGACCACAGTGTACACTTCAGGTTCATCCAGCAGACAGAGTGAGAGCTGGAGACCCTTTCAAACAGCTCAGACTGGGATCTGAGGTCCTGGGCTGAGCTGAAATGGGACTCCTGTGCCAGTGAGAAAGCCAGTGGGGTTGGTCAAGGTCATTCAGACCTATTAGTGCTTTCAGGGCTCTGACAAAGGGCCATCCTGAAATATGCCATACAGTGTCATTCGGTTGAAAAGCAGTCCCAGGGAGCAGTATTTAAAAAGTTGAGGATGAAGAGCATTTGCAGAATAGTGTCCTGGACCAGTATTGTCGTCTTCTCATTACCACAATGAAATAAAATATGTATGAAGGCAGAATTAACCTTAAAAAATAATGCATGATCAGATAATAAATGCATAAATGGAGGCATAAATTGAATCTTTTGCTTTGGCTTTTTCTAATCTTTCAGTGCTGAGTCATACAACCTGAGAGATTGATAAATAAATTCAAGTGAGATTTGTATGACAGACACACAAAGAAGTCAAAACTGTGCAAATAATGGTTCTGTCTCACCTCCAGTTATCAATGGTTCATCTTTGTGCAACAATTTTGCATGCATATTAAAAATTTCTCAGGATATATAATTTTTGCAAAGTGGGCAGCTTCTCTGATTTTAATCAGAGTTGAGTGATTAACATTCTTGAAGATATATGTGAGAAACATTCTTAAGTATGGTTCACCTGACCTCTCCAGCTATGTTAAGGATGATTTTATTTTTTATGAGCCGTGAATACAAAATCATTAACTGTTAGGAGGTAGCTATAAAATCTGGAATACATGATCAAAAGTAGCTATCCTTAGTAGCTGTTTTCTGGTCCACATAAAATAAATTGACCTTATACCCCTTTTTCATTAGAGAGCATTAATACCATAATAAACATTGCTAGGGAATGTCAGGCACTATTCCATCTAACAGCACCCTCAATATTGAGGACAAATGATGGCATGAAATGCTGTCCCATCTTCTGCCCCACAGGTAGCAAATATTTTGACTAAAAGGTCAGGTAAAACACAAGTGCTTTCTGTTGTGAGAGTGTTCACACACCTGTTTTGGACTAAGCCTTTTATAAACAGTTAGAGAAGGGATAATTTTTTAGGAAAACTTATAGCATCTCTTGAGTCATTTCAACTTATCTCTCACAGGGCCTAGATCTGTGTGCAAGACAACACTCCCAACTTTTGTCAATTAAAATAATCTTGTTTCCGAGTTGTTTTACAGAGGTTGTTCCCTGGTTTGGGTTTAAAAATCCTTTGAGTAATCTATATATTAATATGCATATAGATACAATGTGGCTATATTAAAACATAAAATTATATATATTATTGGTGTTTTCCACATAAAAATATTCTGTTGTTTTATGGACCCTAAACCAATCTCCTAACCAAGAAAAGATTTTTAAAAGCATCTTATCACCTGATAGTACCTTGAGATTTACATAAAAGAATTTAAGACATTTATCTAATGCTATTCCTTGCTAGGTCTTGGTTTTATAAATGTCTTTCTGCAGATGACAGAGTTAAAGGACTTGCTCAAACCACCAAGCAGGTCATTTGACAGCTTGGGAGAAGAGCAGGGCCTCATTATTCTTGCACCATTTCAAACACTCCTGGAGTGCCTACACAGAACTAAAGGGAGTGATAGATCTGGGGGAGGATCCACACCTTCTGAAGCAGCAGGTGGAGGCTTCATGGCCTAAACTATGGCTTATAAAATGACACTACTTAGGTAACTGAAGTAAGACTTAGTTTGAGATCAGGACATCCCAACGTAGCTGTCTCCATGCAAGTGAGGCAATCCTAGCTGTTCGTTTAGTTCAAAAATTGACCAGCTCACTGTCTGTACTCTGAGCTGATCAGCTCTCCTGTGACTACAAGAAGATTTAAAACACTTTTGCAAAGACAGACATCTACCTTATATGCATACATGAGAAGAAAAGTAGTCACTTACCTTTTGTGGGAATACCTTTAACTGGATCAGAATCCCAATTTAAATATCATAATATCTGTGTTTCCCCTTTTACATGAACACGTACGCAAACCATCTCGAGATGCAGGAGCTGTCTACAGAATTGGGAAGAATGGAGATTTCAAGTGGAAAATAAGGTCCCAAATGTTTAAGTTACAGTATGTTATAAAACTTTTAAGTAACTAATACACCATATTTCATTTCTGTTTCTACATCTATATTATTCAGCGTTGAATGAACAATGTTTAAAGAAGCATGACCCTCAAAAAGAAGTAAGTAGCTGTGGGAACATTGTATCGACCTGTGGTTGTTCTTTAATTAAATAAAATCAGCTATCCATCACTTGAGAAAAAAAATAATTTGTCTGAATTATCATAAGGCAGCTTTTAAACTATTTATAAAAAATACATGAATTCAAAAGACTTTGCTTACATTACTGCTGTCTTGAATGCATATATTATACTCTTGTATACAGATTGCTATTATTTATGCATATATAAATATTTTTATTTAAATTATACAATTTTTTCTGGCGTAAGCATACAAGCACACTGTTTCACAAAATTATTTTTAGAAAATGTTATATGAAGAATAGTGTATAAGCCTATAACTGAGAAATATTTCTTAACTTTAAATGTAAAAGAACATACATACAATAAGCCCAAAAATGTGAAAAATAAAAGAAATTTCTGACTACTGTGAATTAATAAAACATAGAGTGAAAGTCATCATGTAATCCTAATTTTAGTGTATTATTGTGCCTTCTATGGTAATGTATGCTTTAGCTTAGTAGAAAGCAATACATGAAAGTTTTATTTAATAAAAAAATTAATATAAACCTAAAAATGAAATAGCTCTTACTGCTAGCAAGAATCCAATAATGAATAGCTGAAATGCCATAAAGGTTGTAAGATGCTAGCTAATCCTCAGGCAAAATTTTCTTTTTTGACATTGAAGAGGTCATAAAATTGCTCAAATATTTTCTTAATTAAAAGTCATATGCAAAACATCTGTCTTGGTACATGTTTACTTCTGCAATATTTTCCTCATGTTAGATGACGTTCTTGAAGACCTTGTAAAGCTTAATAAGGACAAACCAGAGCTGTTATAGAAGCCAAAAGACTTATTTTAAATTACATTAATAGCTGACATAATTTAGAGATAGAAGACATTTAATAAAAATCCTACAGAAAATCTAAAAAAATAATTCCTAGAACATTTTTTATAAATAAAACATCTTTCAGTCCAGTTATTCAGTCACTTATTAATATTTACACTGTGTTTATAACCACATTGACATTGGAGACATAAGCTGCAGCTTTTTTTTAGGGAGTAGAAAAGTAGCATAACTAAATGGTCTGGAATGACAGCTTCACACAGTGACAGAATTACTAAGACATGATCTTTTTGCTTATGCTATAAGGTAGTGAAACAATATGTCAAAGTTACTAGAATAGGACTAAACCCACTGTATTTCAAAGTCGTAAATCAATTTTCATAGTGTTTTAACCTATGGGATTTCAAATGAATAGCAATTAATAGTGAAAGAAATGAATGTTGGCTGAAAGGAGGTTTTCTGCTTAACTGAAACCTATGTATAGGAAATTGACTTGAAAACCAGATGTTAAAGGTTTAAGGACTAAATTATATAAATTGTAGGGTTTTTTCTTTCCTTCTTAAGAATGACACTAAACAAAAATAAAAGACAATCTCTTGCATTTGTAACAACCTAACAGGAAGCATTATGCTTAAGACAATAATCAGTAGAGATTCTTAGTGCTGGAAATGGCATTAGATGAAGGGAAAAGCAAAAAAGGAAAAAATAAACATGGTGAGAAATAAAAGCAAAGTTCACTCTATGTTATAGATGAATTATTTTTGGTCATATCAAAAATAAACCTCAAGCTTCATGAACATAGCAGATTTTCCCTTTGACTCAGTAAGCATGAAACCACTTTGAAACTATAGTGCTTTTGTTATACTTTGACTATGTTAAATTAATGTACTCTGGTTATGCTCTTCTCATACATAAGCTATTATTACAGAATAGGCAAATACAATTTCACTTAGCCACAAAGTAAAATTTCTTATTTTAAAAGTATATACTAATCAGATAACATGGAAAATAAATCAGATAACTTTTCATCTAATTGTGCATTTCACTGATGCAGTTAATTTAAACTTAGCAAAACAATAACAGTATGATATGTATTAATTAACAGATCATTTTAGGTGTTTCTGTAAGTGTATACAAAATTAGAAAAGTTGACAAAATAAGCATTAAATAATACAAATAACTAATTATGAGATTAAAATAGAACTCAGCAAGCACTCAGCAGACACTAGTGGAATACTGACCGGAAATTGATTCTGGATTTTTCATGATATCTGGTGTGGTCAGGGCAAACCATCATTCAGTAAACTGTTTTAATATTCATATTCAAAATATGGCTACCAGTAAGTTAAAATGCCATTATTTCCAGCATCATCTCTTAATAAACTCTTAAATAATAAACAGTATAGTAAGTTTAAAAGCTTATTTTTCATGTAACTAATTTTACAGATGCAAAATCAAGCAAATAAAACTAACTTTGCAATCATAATTCCCACAGTGTGCCATCTACAAGCTTTCACACACTTCTACAGTACTGTGGGATTTAGAGTCATCAATATCAGGAAACAATCACTCTCCACACTATGTCTCAATATCAAATGTCTTTATTTATCTATTTGCTGTTGTATACAATGTATTTCAAGATTAAAACGAACAATAGAAAATTCACCTATAAAGAGGTATTTCTCATTATTGCTGCAGTGCTAAATGCAATCAATTCTTTCAACAACGAATGAGAACAAATATTAAAAGGTGGCTTTTTAACTCTGGGATCTCTATCACCTTACCTATAACCTTATAGGTAAAAATCAATCTTGGTCAGCTAGATCCTTGATCTATTTTATGTATGTCTGACATATAACCATATTTTATGGTTGCTTTACCAGACAAATATAAAAATCAAGTCTGAGTCTGAATAACCTGAAGCCTAAGTGACCCTAAACAAGGTAGACTAATTTAAGTGCTGCATCAGCACTTAAATGTTGCCTTAGCTACTGATGCACTCAAGTGTGGAGTGGGATGGGGGTTTCGCTCCATTTAGATGTGGTGAGTGCTCCAGCCACACATCATTACTGTTAGGTTCCCCCTTCAAGTTATCCTACTGTGGTTACACTTGGAAAAGAACAGCTTCCACAGCGTTCAGTGAGGGTCCTGCATACATATGCTATTTCTATAGGTTAAATATTCTACAGATTTTCCCTCCAGGTGTTGACCTCCTATCAAACATCAAACCTGTGCATCTGACATCCATATTTCTTGTATTTTAAGAATAACCTTCTGCTCCCCCCCCAGAATTTTAAGCTGAGAAAGGCATTTCCATAGAATGTGCATGGAAGTAGATCCAAATATCTCAACAACAATAATAGTCAGACACTCTGATAGAAAAGGGAAATGGAAGTATAAAGTCTCAAATGAAAACTGAGAGGGGTTACTTTTAGTAGTTACTAAATAAAATTGACAATTTAATTAATTGATTCCAGCTCAAAATAATTACAGATGCATAAAATTCTGCCAAGTGTTGACCAGAAGTGCTTTCCTTGTAGAGAAAAAAACATGAGCAGTTTTAATCCAGTACACCTATTTCATAAACTCTGTGGTAAAAACATTCCAACTGTGACAATAAAAATGTCTTATATGTATGCTGCTATTTGTTACTCAATTACATATCACAGAACCACAGAATCACAGAATATGTAGAATTGGAAGGGACCGTGAGGATCATCAAGTCCAACTCTTGGCCCTGTACAGGAGCAGCCCCAGGAGTCACACCATGTGCCAGAGAGCATTGTCCACACACTTCTTGAACGTGTCAGGCTTGGTGCTGTGACCACTTCCCTGGGGAGCCTGTTCCAGTGCCCAACCACCCTCTTGAGTGAAGAACCTCTTTCTAATATCCAACCTAAACCTCCCCCGGCACAACTTCTGGCCATTCCCTTGGGCCCTGTCACTGGTCACCAGAGAGATCAGTGCCTTCCCCTCCTCTTCCCCTCACAAGGAGGTTGTAGACTGCAATGAGGTCTCCCCTCAGTTTCCTCTTCTCCAGGCTGAATAGACCAAGTGGGCTCAGATGCTTCTCATACGGCTTCCCCTCAAGATCCTTCACCATCTTTACTGCCTTCTACAGACACTCTCTAATAGCTTGAGTCACAACACATCCACTTGGATTAAAAAACAGAAATTTTTTATGTCTCAAATACTTTAAATTGCTATAAAAACCTGTTTGCATCTGTCTAATACACTTCTAATATTCATTATACCTTTTCATTCATTAAATTGTGACACCCTCTATCACCTTAGCAATGTTATTAGCCTCTTTACCTGAAGTTAATGCTCTTCAGAGCATAATAAATTATTCTTTAAATATCTGATAATGGGCAAAGATGGGCAACATACCAACAGAAATGGAAACTTCAATAGTAAAGTTCAATGAAATTTCTACCGACAGCAAAGCATTAAAGATTTAAATTTCAGTATTCTTTATGGTATTGTCTGTAACATTTTACATTTTTTTACATGAAAACTTAGTTGGCTAAAAGGCAATTGATGTGCACAGAATTACAGAACAATTGTCTATTAACCATGGGTCTTCATCTTATTCTGCCATTTGTAAGACAAAAAAAATCTGATTTAGAGAACCCTTAACACTTGACAGTTAGGGTAAGATAAAATAAAAGACAAATGCAGAAATTAGTTCTTTTCAATTCATAAGTGTAAAGACATTGCAAGTATTATTTAATAGTTTGTCTGCTGCTTATAGATAAAAATATATTATTTTGTGGAACACACAGGGAGAAAGTTGGTATTAAATTATATTGAGCTGAAAGGTTAGATTCAGTTAACATAAAACAAATTTACTATATTTCAAACAACATATGAGGATTAACGAGATCTTTGCTATCAAGGAGCTACCTCTTAGGCAGTCATTGGTCAGCCCCAAGATACCTCTGCACGGCTAAAAGTTGCTTCAGAGTTGTTGTTGGAAGTTAAAATTTTGTTGTGAATTTCACTGTAAATCCAATTATTGAAAAAAACAGGGGTAGCACATGGCATGGGTGTCTGATCTGTCTGTGGGTTTCCATGGGATTGGGCAAACCTTTGTTTAAGCAGCGAAAAAGCAAAATGGTTTTATGAAATAAAACCAAAATAGACAATAGTGACACTAGGTTTTATTTGGTAACCAAACAGAAAGGAGCTGAAGACAGAGGAAGGATGCGTTTGTGAATAATGAGAAAGGTCTGAAAATCTGCATCCTTTACGTCCTTTAGATTTACCCTGTGGTGACAAGTAAAGCACAGTCTCTGTTTTCCCAGGTGTACTCTAGTTGTGCACTTCTTACTTTGCTAGTCTCAGTTTGAAAAACAGCACAAATACTGTCTACCCAATAGATGGTCTACCATCTATTGGATAGACAGTGTAGATATTTCTTTTTGATTTGGTTATATACATTCTCTTTGGAATCAATTAAAAGAAAAATTCTCCCAGGTTTCTCTGAATGAGAGATATATCTCTAAAATTAAATGTATGAATTGACTGAACCAACTCCCTTTTTATGAAATAAGAAAAAAGCTACACCCATTTTCAGGAGTGCTGCAAAGACATTGGGTGAGTCATGAAGTGTATAATATCACCCAATTCCTATATTAAATATTTTATCAGTTTATTTGAACCATTTAAAAACCAAACCCCTGCATTTTTATCCTCTGTTTTCTCTGGGAAAACTTGTCTTTGACAAGAGAAAACATATACCCAAGACAGCTGCAAAGGCCAGGGATCCAGCCAGGCCCACAGCACTTTGGACTGTCTTTACCACTAGTCAACACCAACGGTTTTATAGAAGATGTCAGATCAGAGTTTGCAGACAAACTAGTATATCCCTAGTTTTACCTTGAAAAATACATTTTGAGAAAAACTTTTCTCCTCCAAACTCTCTAAGAGACTGATTTTTCTTATTGTTTTTTAAGAAATGACTGATCCCCTCTCTCATTATTCAGACTTCACAGAGATAAGATGCACTACAAATAATTTGAAAGAAAATTAAATACATTATTCTTTTCATAATAATCACTTCTACGAACTAGAGTATAGATAAGTGCAGCTTGGATGGCAGCTTAATTTTTATACAAAGTTAGATTTCAAATTTTGACTCGCTCTTGAAATCTTGTCTGCCTCAGTTTTTGATCTTCCTATAATGTCGGTGCTCTGTCAGAGAAGCTTGAACTTTAGCTGTTGCTAAAAATAAAGTATATAAAAAACTCTTTCAGCTGACAATACTCAAGATTCCTTGTATTCCTAGAACAAAGTATATGAGTGCACTGGGGACCACTTAAAGGTCACTTTTTCAATATCAGATAATGTTAGAACTAAGAAAATAAATTGAATGTTCTTGACTGAAACAAGTCAGACCATTTTCAAGAATACAGTATAAGCCATTAAGGTTTGGTTCTGGCACGTGATCACTCAAAAAAATAATGACTTTCACCAAAACTGAGATGATTTAATTGCCTAACCTGAATTATGCTACATAATAATATTGTAAGCCATAGTGCACTCTTCCCTTAAGGTATTTTATCCTTTGAGTCGTATTCTACTTTTTTTTTCAGCTATACCACAGTGGTTTAGGTAACAGGGCTTCACTAACCTGACTAAGAGTGCAGTCTAACTTAATTTTGTGCTCTGATATAATAGGTTTAGAGGCTGATCCTGAAAAGACTAATGCCTGTCCTGACTTTCTGTGGTGCAATCAGATCCATTGGCATCAATGAAACATCTCAGAGTGTACAAAGAATGTACATGTCCCTTAATCTTTGCAAAACTAGACGCCTAGACTCTGTGCGAATGAAACAGAACAGCACTGTGTGCTATTAGGCTATGTGCTATAAAGGCAAGTAGAGGTGTATCATTCCTCTGAATATTTATTTGAAATTTTGAAGCTGATTTTTAATTATTTTGAGCAGCAGAAAGTATCTTCAAAAGCTATATTTTTTCTCACATGATTTCACAAAGAAAAATGTAATTTTGAATATTTTTGTTTTAAAAAACAATCCCTTTTTTCTTAAGAATGTAATGTAAGATTGCAGCAAATTAAAAAATTCCTCCAGCATTCTTTTAATTTGTTTCAAATGAAGAATGAACTCTTGATACATAAATAAAGTGTAGTCTGTTTTACAGCAAAATTTCTACAGGTAAAAGTAAGTTTTACTGGATAGTTTTTTGTTGTCTGTGATTTCCAACTTAGGCTGTATGCAAATCAAGATAAAATGGTGATCCTGAAAAGTTATTATACATATATTAGGTTGGAAATCAACAGATCTGTATGCACCTTAGCTTGACCTTAAAATCTAAGGAATTGGATATTGAACAAGTCTTGAGGCTTTCTTCCATTGAAATCTTGTCACTTACAAATATTTGGAAGAAGACCTTGATCTTTGGTTAATATATAACATCGAACGTGTGATTTCATACTACAAGACCTTTAAATAAAAGAGAACATTTGAGGATGAATTGATGAATTTAAGATAACTGATAAACATTTAAAACTAAACCCACATATGCTTGTACTTGACTTCTTTCTTTTAGCTTTCATGAGGCTGACAAAGTTTGTAAAGCTAAGCACAGTTCATGTATATTTTATGGACAAAGAGCAACAGAACATGTTATCTCTAACTTGGCTGAAAATATACATATAAGAAGCAACACTACACATCAATATCTGAAACTAATAACAGAAGAAGTATAAGGTGTATGAACTGAACTGAAAGAAAGAAGCTTACAAGGTAAAAAACTTGCATTTGTTTGTTATGCTTTTAAGAAATTGGTTTTATAGGGCTGGGTTTCAACAGAAGAAATCTGAGAAAGAAAACTGTTGTGAGCAGGCCTGCCCCGAAAAGAAAAATGAGTGCCTGGCTTGTGCTATAAACAAGTGGTCATTTTAGAATTATCTTACACCCTTGCTCTTCCTAAGGAAAGGATCCACCATGACAGCAAGCCTCAGTTACTGATGAAAATTCTTAATGCAGGATTCTCCATAGGGTCCTTCTTTGCTTTGAATAGTCTACACTGTAAGGGAAAGAGGAACTGTTATTATTATGTCATTATTACTATGCAATTTGGAGTGCTGATGCATATTTTCAGCTTGTTTCAGTACATTCTTGCCTACATCAAGCGGAATTCTAACAGTAAAGCTCAGAACACCACAGACATGTAAATTAAATTAGAGAAATAATGTAGCTGCACTTAAATATTTATTTAAAAAGGTTATGTTTGCCTTTCACAACATAGAATCATAGAATCATAGAATCGTAGAATCATAGAATCGTAGAATCATAGAATCATAGAATCAGCTGGGTTAGAAGGGACCTCAGAGATCATCAAGTCCAACACTTGATTGTCGCTGTTCGAGGGGTTTCTGGGGGGTCACTGCCGGCCGCTCTGTGAAGGTTTTCAGGGCTGGGATCACCCCCCCACTGCCCGTCCCTCGTGGCAGGGACAGGTGGTGGAGGTACTTAAGCCAGGAGACAGAGGTCACGTAGCACGCAAGGAATCCAGCAGCGAAGAGAGACTTTATTCAAATTTCCCTTATAGGGAAATAGCTTATAAGGGCTGCTGGGCAAAGGAGGGGATTGGCCATTTGGCTAGCCAATGCAAGGAGACAATATAATAACTATGGCAACACAGAAACTGATGGTAGACAAGTGCGTTAACAACTTCAAAGCCCCGGCACTTGATCCACTACTGCTGTGGTTACTGCGCAATGGCACTAAGTGCTACATCCAGTCTCATCTTAAAAACCTCCAGGGATGGAGAATCCATTACTTCCCTGGGCAGCCCCTTCCAGTGTCTGATCACCCTCTCTGTAAAGAATTTCTTCCTCATATCTAACCCAAACCTCCCCTGGCACATGGGGGTTAAGACCATGCCCTCTTGTATTACTGATAGTTGCCTGCGAGAAAAGACCAACCCCCACCTGGCTACAACCTCCTTTCAGGGAGTTGTAGAGAGTGATGAGGTCTCCCCTGAGACTCCTCTTCTCGAGGCTGAACAACCCCAGTTCCCTCAGCCTCTCCTCCTAGGACTTGTGCTCAAGTCCCTTCACCAGACTTGTCACTCTTCTCTGGACCTGCTCCAGCACCTCAGTATCCTTCCTGAACTGAGGGGCCCAGAACTGGACACAGTACTCAAGGTGTGGCCCCACCAGTGCTGAGTACAGGGGAAGAATCACTTCCCTGGACCTGTTGGCCATGCTGTTCCTGAAAGAGGCCAGGATGCCATTGGCCTTCTTGGTCACCTGGGCACACTGCTGGCTCATGTTCAGCTTCCTGTCAATCCAAACTCCCAGGTCCCTCTCTGCCTGACTGCTCTCCAGCCACTCTGTCCCCAGCTTGTAGCACTGCATTGGGTTGTTGTGACCAAAGTGGAGGACCAGGCACTTGGCCTTGTTGAACCTCATCCCGTTGGAATCAGCCCAACTCTCCAGCTTGTCCAGGTCCCTCTGAAGAGCCCTCCTGCCTTCCAGCTGATCGACACTCCCCCCCAACTTAGTGTCATCTGCCAATTTGCTGATGGTGGACTAAATCTCCTCATCTGAATCATCAATAAAGATATTAAATACAATTGGGCCCAACACTGATCCCTGGGGGACACCACTAGTGACCAGCTGCCAACTGGATGCAACGCCATTTACCACCACTCTCTGGGCCCAACCCTCCAGCCAGTTCCTAAGCCAGCACGGAATGTTAGGGCTGAGCTGAAAAGTGATTGTAATAGCAAGCGAGGGGTCCATCTGAATATGTTGCATCTCAGATTATGTTAAATATTATATGTCTAACATTAGATTTGTAACACTGGACGGATATTCTTCACATCAACAGTGCAAGATACAGACAAAAGATTCAAGACTGGTGTGTTCTTCTCATCTTACTTTCATCATCTTACTTTCCTCAGTTCTCATTTTTCACACTGGATTTACATTTTTGTTATACTAAAAAATAAGTAAAATGCTTTCCTTTCCCCTCAAAATATCATTAGCACTAATGCTTATAAAGATGTTAAAGTGTCTTGCATGAAGGACTTGCCAAGTAAAGTATTACTGATTTTGAGAATATATCCTATGAATGGGTAAATGATAACTCGTAGAGTTATCTGTCTGGCAGAACACTTCTGTTCTAAAAACTGTGAAATCAGAGGAAACGGCCCCAGGATGATCTTTGGTGTTTAAACTTTCCAGGCTGCTGTTCAAATACCAGTATTTCTTTAGCCGTCCTGTTTTAAAGAAATTTTGTAACACAAATCCACTCCACAAATGCCACTTTTAATGACTACTAAAATTTTAAGTAAGCCCTCCATCATAGCCAAGGTTCCTGTAATACACAACATTTCTGATAACCATGACATATAAATTACCTGCAGAAGGAAATCAGAAGAGTGTATCTTGAATTCAGCTCATCTGTCAAAAGCTTAAAGATAATTTCTGACCACAGTGTTATAGGAATGGGTTTGGACAGTTGGTAAACGACAGCTATTGGAGAGATAAAAGCACCAGCTTGGAAAATAAGAACCCCTTTAAATTTCACATAATGGAGCCTATTTCTAAGTAGTTACACACCATGAAGTTTTGCTTTTGCTATTTAAAAAAACTTAAGATGGAAAGGACATCACAAGAAGGGTTAGGATTGAGACAGCAAGATTATCTTTTGAGATAATACAGAAACACGGCAGTAACAGCAACCCCATAGATTATTTGCAGATCATTCCATGAAATGGTGAACCTGGTGGGCAACCTCAATAAAATATTCTGAAAGCAGACTACAGAGCACAGAAAGATTTATTATGTTTATAAATATTTAAGAATTTCTGCATAGAATTTGCCATTTTATTTAGAGGGAAGAGGAGGAAATATCTAGACCACTAAAACAGTAGCATATGCATCTAGCTCCATTTAACTAGCTGCTGTCAGGAAGAGGCTGTTTTTCCCAAACAGACAAGGCACTTGCACATAGGCCCACCGGATAACCATGAGTAAGACTGGATGTTGCTATCGTGCATAATGGTATGAAGAGTCCAGATACAATGAGATACAATTGATACAATAAGAACTTAGTGCATTTAGGCCTGCTACTGCATGGGCTGCTGACAGCTCCAGCCTTCCACCTATGCTTGTGGGACTGATCTACCCATGAATGCTGTAGAGGCCCTAGCAGGTAGTCACAAATGCATTGTGTTTTATATCTGATTAAGATAAAAATACTCAGAGAATATATACAGATATAAAATAAGAGCCTAATTAAGGAAGTCTGTATTCATTTACCATAACTTCCTTAACTCCTCTGACACTGTCTACCTAATATTGCACTTTACTTTTAAGGGTTTTTCAGAGGACAGTTTCTGTTTAGCTGTTGAGTATTCTGGAGTGTCTTTTCTTCCTGCCCACCTTCATATTCTCCAGTGACTTCCTTCAGAAGATGAGGATTAAAAATATTGCTCTTCAAACAGAAAACACCCATAGGTAACAGACTACTGGACAGTGCCAACTCCAAAACCTGTACTCATGACGTATCATATACATATTCTCATACACATACTCACTCACTGATAATATTAGAAATGAAAGAGCAGAAAGCACAGAGCAATGACTTTGAAGACAACCACGACTCATTGATTTAAAAGCTGAAAAGGAACTGTTGAAGCTATCTGTTACAACTGACTAATTTTTTCCTCATAAAGATGTTTCCTGAATTAATTTCTCTTTGAAATTGAACTACAGCTTAAACTTAAAAAAAAACAAAAAAGAAAACCAAAAAACCCAACAAAAATCCCCAGTAATATTCCTCTCAGCTTTCATATAAATGTTTTCAGTAATGGGGTCTCAGGCTATGACAAGTTGCTTTAGTGGATAATTATTTTTGCTTCAGAAAATGTTTGCCTTTCCTTTTGGTACTGAACACATCTAGCTTCTGTTTTCAGTACACTGGATCTCATATTGTGTTTTTTCCTTACACGTAAAGGTAAACTAGGATCATTCTTTGTCATTTTGCCAAAATTATTATTTGGAGTTTTTTCTTGATAAAGTAAATATTATTTCTTTTTACAAAAAGGTTTTCTGGTTTTCTACTTAGGTATATTTCATGATGCTTTTCTAAATTTTATCCAATATTTAAGTATGTTTACGATAATAATATAAGGCAGGAACACAGAAATCCAGAAGTATTCGTGCCATTGTCCAGATCAGAAAGAATATAGCCTCTGTCTTCTCCTACTGTCATCTACATGTATGTCATTATATTAATCTTTTTGGTCCCATCACTGTACCATCACTTTTTCACTTTATCATCACTTTATTCCCAGAATAAAGTTCTTTTTCTTGAAGAAGCATGGATTTCATTTTTTGTTACTACATATAGTATATTCTATATTAATAAAATTTATTGGTTCAGCAGGGTAACAAATTGATCTAGATCACAACTACTGGCAGCTAATTATGATTCAGAATGCATTTCCACATATAGAAGCATCATGGATCAAACCAACTTTTCCAACTAGGCACAGAAAACTTGTGGTACTGCTTTTTACGAAATGATAGAGCACTACCATCCCCCAAGTTACTACAACAATAGAACTCATTGTTTCCATAGAAACCAAAGAATTTCAAATGAGGGGGGAAAGTAGGCTGCAGCATAATTCTACCCCTCTTACATGCAGTAAAAATAGTAAGCAGATAGGCAGGATGAACTAAATACTTGACTCTCTCCACCCATTTTTGGGCAGTCTGATAGAGTTCATGAGTGTCGGTCATAGGAACATCCAAAACAAAGAGAAAATATAAGCTGATGATGCCATGCTTTGTCTTATACTTCCTATATATGAATTTGCAGCATGCTAGCAACGAGCAAAAAAAAGCAGTTAAAATAAATAAATCAATACCTTTATTTGTAAACTACTGAGAACTCTTGCTTGCAGTGCCTTTGGGAGTTTGCAGTGTCTTGCAGCATTGCAGTATCTTGCAGTGTTGCAGCTTGCACTACATTTGATATGACAAATCCTTGGAAACATTACTGAAGACTGAAGCCTTTCAACATGCCTTTACTACTAGTGTACATGCTTTCAGCGGTGAAACATTTGTATGATCCAACTCCAAAAAGACCTTTAGATTAATAGCTTCAAATTAGTATTATACTGCTATGTAGGAAGCAAAAATGAAGAATGAGAATCTAACCACTTTTTCTGAGTACATCTTATTCTCTGAGCAAAATGTCCTTTTTTTTTTTTTCTGCTAACCCATTATTTTAAAAAATGTTGGGGTTTCTTTAAAGATACCAAGGGATACTTTAAATAAAGCAACATCTATAATTTCGTATTTGAATAAATACTGAAGAATTCACCACCAACTTCATCATAGCAACCCTAAAAATGAAAAGGGATAAGCTAATTTGCAGAAAGAACAATTTTTATGACTGTGAAGAACCTACAGTAATAAGTAACTAAATATTGCATTCTGTTACTGTTTTAAAAATGCGTTTCTAACCTTCTTCTGCTAATTAGGAAAGTAAAACCAGTGCCAATCTGCAGTTACCTTCTCTGAAGTTCCAGAGCCGAGTTCTCAGTAATGTATGCAGTATTGCAGGTTCCTATAAATAATAGGACCTCTTTGGTAAGGCGCCTTAGGCATTCATTTGTGCATCTTTAAAGTGGTCCAATTAAAATTTCAATGTTTTATACCAATAAGTACATAATCTTAATTAGACAACTGAATATGTACTCCCAATTATTTGGATCCTTAAAATATGCAGATCAGAAGTTGGAAAAAAAAATATTCTGTGCTTTTTGTCACTTCTATGGAACTTCTAATTCTTGTCAGCAGCATCCTCCACAAAGAATTGATATCTGTCTGTAAAAGCACAAAGCAGTAATGTTTAAACAATTTTGTGAAACTAGTCACATGCTGTAAAACCTTAGCAGCATCCCAAGACATCTATGAACTGGTCTGTCAGACCACTTAACTGTTCCATTACTGTGATTACTGGTATTATTTGACTTAGAATGTGTGTCTTCTGGCAACAGGAAGGAAGTTTAATAAAACAAAAATGTATATACAAATTTTCTGTAGTTCATCTGAGTTGAGAGTAAAAGTCTCAGAAACAGTATTACTTCTGTGTAGTGTACGATAAGGAACGGATGAATTTTCTTTATTATTATGTTTTGAAGACTTACATTTCAGTAGAGAATTTTGTAATCTCCTTAATTCTCCAAGATAGTAAAGTATTTGTCTGTGTTAAGTTCTTAGGGACAGGTGCTTTGTAGCTTGGTACCCTAAGGATATGAAGATTCTATCCACACAATATACATGTGTTTACACATGTAAAGGTCTCCAAGTATCTTACTCATAAAACCCCACCAAACAAACAAACAAACAAAACCAAAACAACAAAAAAAAACCCAAACCCCTTAGCCATGTAGGGTTCTCAAAGCTATTCTCTTCCTAGGCTGCCAAGGAAGATATAGACATGATTAATGCACCAACACAGAGTGGAAAGCACAGGCTATTAGATTCCACAAAGGATAGAGAAGCTATAAAAATCCTAACTACGCAGAAGCTTCAGATGGAGATTACACCTCAGATACAACAGGATGTATCCACAAGATCTAAGAGCATCTTCCTTTTATTCTTATGATGCTCATTATTTACCTGCTCCTACAAGATTAGTGAGTGCCTTGAGGAAAATTTTTGTTCTAGATATTGCTGTCCCACTAAAAGGGCTCATTATATGTGAGTCAACAAATGATATCTTGTCTCCAAACACAGAAAGTATACCAAAACAAGACAATATTTGTAGGAACTGGGGAACATTTCTGCTACAGAAAGTGAACACTGGGCTTGAGGGGAAAGGCTAACCAAAGGGATGAGATAACCCTTATCATCATCATAGCTAGGCTTCGTGAACGAAGATTTGAGGAGGGCTCTACCCACGTTTGTTACAAGTGCGCTGGTGACTAAAAAGGCCAATATGAGACAGGCATGTCCGGTTGCAAAAGGCACAGCAGAAAGACTCCTTAGGTGGTATATTCTGCAAGGCACGAATCTTTCTGCATTGTCTTTTCTCCTCGAGAGTGATCCTGCGTGCTTTCTCAAAAGCATCAGCAGCGTTATAGATGGTGTGTCTCCAGACCTCCCGATTGGAGGCCAGAGTAGACCAGTTATGATGACCAATATGGCCAAGGCTGAGATGTTGCTTCAGGGAGTCCTTGTATCTTCTCTTTGGGGCTCCTCTCTTGCGGCAGCTGGTGGCAACTTCACCATAAAACACAATCTTGGGGAGGCGGTGGTCCTTCATCCTTGAGACGTGTCCTGCCCAGCGCAGCTGTGTTCTCAGCAACATGGCCTCAATACTTGTGATTGCTGCTTGTTCTAGAACAGATGTATTGGTCACATAATCTGACCAGTGGATGTTTAGGATTGTACGAAGGCAACATTGATGGAAGTGTTCCAGGAGTTGTAGGTGGTGGCGGTAGATGACCCATGATTCAGAACCATATAAGAGAGTAGACAGCACTATGGCTCTGTAAACACTGATCTTGGTACTTTTCTTCAGGTGTTTATTACACCAGACTCTTTTATGGAGTTTTCCAAAAGCACTATATGCCTTTGCTAACCTGTTGTCTCTCTCTGTCAATCTTACCATCTGAGGAGATGAGGCTGCCTAGGTAATTAAACTGGTGGACTGATTTGAGCTCTGATTGGCCGATGGTGATATGGGGAGGATGGAAGACTTCCTGAGGTGCAGGTTGATGGAGAACTTCTGCCTTCTTTAAACTGACTTCCAGCCCAAAGAGCTCAGCAGCATCTGCAAAGCAAGATGTTAAATGCTGCAGAGCTGCTTCTGTGTGGGTGACAAGGGCAGCGTCATCAGCATAAAGCAGCTCCCGGACAAGATGGTTTAAGGTCTTATTGTGGGGCTTCAGTCGCCTTAGTTTGAAAAGGTTTCCATCAGTACGGTACTGAATGTAGATACTGTCCTGATCATCGAGGTCTGCCGTGGCCCTTTGGAGCATCATGCTGAAAAAGACTGTGAATAGAGTTGGTGCGAGAATGCAGCCTTGTTTCACACCATTCTTTATTAGAAAGGGCTCAGAAAGTGCATTGCCATATCTGACTTGGCTGTGTTGGTCCTCATGACCCTGAGATCAGCTCAGCTGGTTAAGACTTGGTGTTAATAACACCAAAGTCATGGGTTCAATCCCCTGTACGGGCCATTCACTTAAATAGTTGGACTCAATGATCCTTGTGGGTCTCTTCCAACTCAGAATATTCTGTGATTCTGTGTGGGGCAGGGAGCACTGGCTCCTGGCATCCTACATTTATATTTATGTATGTATGGACAGTCTTCGCGAACAAAGATTTTGGGAAAGGTCTTTTACCTTTCAAGCCTGTGCAATGGATTTTTTTAGGTGAGACACAGCATGTGCTGAACTGAGCCCACCCTTTAATCCTAAGGTTCATCTCCCGGGGCCAAGCAAGCTTGGACAATGGCAGTGAGGTCCTCAGGACATAGGTTTGTTTAGAGTGACCTTCTCATAGATGGATGGCCTCACAGGGCTAACGAGCTCCATCTGCCCCGGGGGACCAGGGATCGAACCTGGGTCGCAGCAGTGAGAGTGCCGCATCCTAACCACTAGGCCACCAGGGGTCCCATTTATATCTCTTAACATGAATACATAATGCGATTACCAGATATCATTCTGAAATCGAGCCATAAATAGTTTTCCAATATAGCTACCAAATAAAAAAAAAAGAAAAAAAGAAACAAAACCCCACCAACTAACCAGCCAAACAAAGTTTATGTGTAAGACTATATTCAGTTGTGAGGAAGCTGTTTTTATTTATAGTCCAAGTTTGCCGATAAAATAAGGAAAATACCACCAAAAAAGATGGCTAAAGTATGCTGAGGAATGCTGGAGGGAGAAAATCTTTTAAAGGCAAAAAGACCTACCAGGTTTTGAATATGCCTACAAACTGAGTTGTGTAGATAACTGGGTTATTTGAGAGTGTTAGCAAAAGATTTTCAAGCTTCATGTGTGAATAAGTAGTTACTGCTGAAAGTGCTGCTTTTTCTCTGTTGCACAATCTTCAACCATGGTTCAATTCTCATTTAAGCACCAGGAGGACACATGAAAATAGAGGACAGTTAGATATCAAATACTGATACACTTGTATCAGCAGAGTCATGGGCATGATTTTTCTGCTGAATTCTCAGTTCAAAGTCATCAAGAAAGCAAGTGCCCTGACTGCTTAAAAGGTGTGATAACGCCTATTTATCTGCCATACCAAGACAGTTGATTCCTTTGCTTTCCAACAAGCAGTCATTCACCTTCTCTTTCAGTACTTATGAAGGTAGTTTTCCTGTAGTTTTTATATTTTGCATTTGTTTTTTGTCTGCCTTAGTGATAGTTGTTCTGATCATCATTTTACTGAGAGAAATTCAGACAGAATTCCTCTGGAAGCTCTGTGATAGGATGCAAGGCAGGGTTACAACCATAGCCTGATGGAGACATCATTTCTGGGAGTATGTCAGCACCATGAAATGGACTGTTGTCCTGAAGTTGTATTGCAAGAGATGTTCTGCAAGATGCAGATTCTGCCCAGAATCAGGCAGAGAGTGCATATGGCATGGGACAGAGACATGACAAGATACTTACTTGAGCCATAAGTCAGATAGCCCTGAGTTTTTGTCGCTGAGTTTAAGGAGCACACATATCACCTCATTAAAATGCTTATGCTCCTTCCAGGTACAGTGTTAGTAAAGATCAGCTGTCTCTGCACTTCTCTTGAAGTAGATATCTATGATGTTAGCTAGCTTCTTACTCTTGCATTTCTAGCCTAATATAACTTAATATTTTGTTACAGTCCCTGAGATGAATACACATTCTGAGATTATGCTACCATAGTGAAAAAATTATTTATATACTGGTATTAGGCAATAAACAAGAATGCTTTGAAACTAACAAACTGACAGTTTGGTTAAAACTGACAAGAAACCAAATTTTACATGAAAAGAAGTGTAGATACTCTGCACTTGCAATAGGAACCCATTTCTTACATTACAACTTACTGAATCATCTGCACATCTCTACCAAGAAAATTCACATAAGTCATTCTAATACGTGCCCTAAAAGTACTGCAGCTGGAAATTCTGCTTGCTTGAATGCAAGTCAGTGCTTCCAGCTGCTCAGGTTACCTCAGAGATACCCAACTACTGCCAAATTCTTCATTCCCTGCCCTGAGTTCTTGAGTGGATTTATTCTCTACAGAAATGAAAGCAAATGTGAGTGGCTCCCCTTAAGAACAGCATTCCATATCAAGTAATTCAAATAATACAAAGCCTGACACAATTACAGATTATTAAATACATATTTACCAGTCCCTCATATTGGTAGGTCAAGGAGATCTTACTGTGGCTGTGTCAGAGTAGTCAGACAGACTACAGCAGATGTAGACAGGTAGAGTAAACAAATAGTGTAGCTCAGTGTCACATATTTCTAAAATGACTAGCAGTTGTGGTTAAGAGAACTAGTTTTCTGGGGATTAAATTAAAGGAACTTCTAAAGATCTTTAGGAAATGTTAAGCTTTCACACAATGAGAACCCAGCTCCTCCAACTACAAGTCTGAAATCACTTCTTAAAGTGATTTCACTTTAAGATTTTCGCTTAAAAGTCACTTCTTAAAATCTTAGCCAATCTTTTTTTCTTTTCTGTACACATTAGCACGTATGTTATTTGCCATTGTCAAAATATTTGAGTATAAATAGTCACTGAATTTATAAGAAGACATATATTTTAAACAGAGCAATTTAATGGACAGAGTAACCACCTGGCATGTCATGTGTAATTTGAAAGTGCTACACTACACAATGTTTAAAATTTATTTGATATATACATACATTATGTAATTTAGTTGTATACTCAACAAAACAATCCTTACATAAAATAGACAGATTGCATTATGGGGCAGGTATATTAAAGTTAAAACTCAACCCAGAAGTGGGAATTATAAAAATCTAAGTTTTGTTGTCTTTTGCAGATCCTTAAGCAAGATGACCCAAATAATCTTTTTGAACTGACTCACATCCATCACTTCAGAATCACAAAAGTCAGAAGACATTCCATTTGGGGCTGAACAAGCGGTTTGCACCCAGTAATGACACCCAGGGTTTATGAAAAAATCTCCAATTTGAGGCAGCCAAAATGAAAACTTAGATTGAAGATTTCTTTCTATTCTTACCTCAAAGGTAGTGATAATGCTTGATCCATCTGGCAAGGTTGTTTTTTATGGAGTAATTAGTGTTTGAAAAGACTGCTGAATATGAAAAAAACAATGTAAAATGATATGTGTTATTATTAAAAGAAAATCAGTTACAGCTCTTGAGCTCTCTGAAAGCTGTAGTAGTTATTGTTGAACTCAAGTACATATCCACAGTCAGTCATTATCTTTAAGAGAATGCCAGGAAAAGTACATATTTAAATACCACTTTACACATCAGTGTTTCAATAACAGTTAAGAGGCCTCACTACATAATAAATTCTGGACAAAAGAAAGAGTAAGAGTTCTAATATTAAAACTACTAATGATCACTGATGACAAATGGTACTAAGGCTTATTATTTCAAGCAATTGTCCATGACAACTAAACCAAATCCACTCCTGCTGATCTGGCATAAACATTACTGGAGAGTAAACGCTAAACTCTGTTCAAAGAGTCGCAGAAACTGAATGTAAAGGACCTAATTCTCTGGTGGTGCAACTGTGGATTTTGCCAGCACAGAAATTTGGCTCTACACACATATGCACAGGAAGTTGTCTGCCAGATTTCATGTGTACAGCCAAATGCTGAACAGAAACAGTAACACATAACTTTGCTAGGCTCTCACAGATAACTAGCATGTCCTGATTACAAATAGCAAATCATGCCCATAGGTGCACGACTAATACAGAGTAAAATTCAACTGTGTTCCAAAAATACTTCTAAGAAACAAAGGCATTAATGGAAATTTTCTGAAGAGGCTAAATTTGTCACTTTAATTATTCATTGTGCAGTAGTCCTTTATGTGTAGTGCTGGGGTTAGCAATAAAGTAAGGAAGAATTACAGCATATAAGAGAAATGTAGAGCAGTTCTTCAGCAAAACAAGCAAACATAACAGTAAGATAAACAAAGAGAACAATGAAAAAGCAGGGTGCTACTAAAGACGTAAGTAGTGCCTAGTCCAAATTCAACAGGACCTAAAAAGCAAGGACATCTTCTGTAACCAAAACGTAGCTGAGAATATGGTTCAGTTTTGGAACGCTGAATTCATAAAGAAATTTAGTATCTTTTCTAAGGCAGGAATAAAAGATATTTCAAGCATACTCTTGACCTCTGCACGATTCAGTTAGTCACTGTCACAGCTGGAGAACTACTGGGAAACAAACCATTAAAAATCAAAAGGGGTAGCATTGCTAGACATCCATATAAATTTTAGTTATGTTACTCACAGTGAAAGAGTGAAATGGCTGTACAGCAGACACTTGGGCATTCCTCTTGTGTCACAGCTGGAAAACCATGGATGCCTTGGGTTGCCTTGATGAGATAATTAATGTGTCTTTGAAGGACTACTTTCAAATGGGGTCTTCTGCCTTTTCTGTTTCCAACTAGTGGACTGGTGTTGGATGAGCTGTTGAGCCCACACTGATGGTATTAATACATCAGAGATATAAAGCTGAAACCCTCTGCAGCAAGCTGGGGTTCAAATGTGGCTTTATCACTATTCAGTCACTTAAATCTGCCTCCTGCTGGTGACTCCCCTTGTTTACACAGGTAACCACCTCCCAGTATTAACATCAACAAGGGGAATTAGCCTGTCTGTTTGGAATTAATATGCGCAAAGAGATCTCATCCATCTTCAAAAGTCACAGAGAAAGGAATCTTTTAGAATTATTTTCCTCATGGAAGAATGCTTATTTGGCCCTTGTTTTCTATGAACACTCCTCTTTCATATATGGTTTGCAGAACTTACAAGTCACAACAGATTCAGGAAGGATTTCCTGGCTGAGGTCTCTGAGATTGTAGAATAGGATATCTTGGATATCTTTGATATCTCTGTAGACTAAACTTTCTATTCCTAATTTTTAAAAAATATTTCTCCTGTCCTTCTCTTTTTTCTTCCTCCCTTCTATTTTTTGGAACAGGATGTTCTTCTGTTTTTACACATGTATTATTTCACCAATATAAGAGTAGAATGCCACGGTTGAGATTAGGCTGTTTTATTGCATTTTATACATAAAATTGTGAACAGAAAAGCTAATAAATTAGCAAGGTTACACTGTACCAGCTAGAGCTGTCTGAGGCCGAGCAGAGACACAGAAACATTTCCTAAAGCAACTCAGTCATTCAGAGCCAAGAAGCCTTTGTTCACTGACAATTATTCTGTTTTTCCCAAAGACATTTGTTAATACATAATGCAATCGAGCCAAAGCTCACTGTGTTCTTTGCTTCCTACATGATTCCTCTGTTCCTTCAGGAGCAAAGAGAACAATCTCAAATGACCTTCTTGCATTGTACTCATTTAAGAAGGAGTACAATCCATCTTTCTGTTTTTAGTCTACCCTTTCTGATTACCTGTTCATCTGATCATCTACCAAAGATTTAATTCTATGAGATCAGTGGGACGGTTTTGGAAATACTGCTTCCTGAAGTGACTTTTCAGCTATCCTTCCCTTGTCAAATTGCCTGTTAGTCTCTAGTGATGAATAATAGGCTATATTGTTGCTCAACATATAGGACAGGAGAAGAGAATGATAAGTAATGATGAATTTGGATCATTTTGATACACCAAACTGAATTCCTTAGGCTTTGTGAACAATAGGCTCTTGTGCAGCCATGGCTGTGTATCTGAAAGCAGAAAAGGAAATTCTTCTTTCTAAAAATCCATTGCCTATAGACAAGTCACTTTCAAACCAAGGGTTTTGCTACAAAGCAAATGCAACCATCTATAGTCAGATAGTGTACTTACTTCTTTCATTTATTTCTGTAAATTAAATTAGTGAGAATATTATTAGAAACATTTAAGAAGCTGCTGTAGGTTTGAATAATTTGAAGATTCATTTCAAAACAGAGAAACTAGAGCAAAAAGCAGAAATTATGAATAAATTCAGAGCAAATACGTCATAAAAATCAACTGAAAATTGACAAAACTATATAACTCAAATGGTACATGACTTCAGGGTAAAAATTAAACAAATCAATCTATTCTATTTGTACCTCAAGAAAGTTTACCTCGAAAGAGGCATTAGGGTAAGAGAGAGTTCTCTCATGTGAAATAAAAGGGCACAATGAAATCAGATTTTCATACTGCACACAATCAGACTGAGTGGAAAGAGATGTATTTTTCCACAAGGAAGATAATTAAATCCTGGCATAAGCTACCAAAAGATGTGATGGAGTCCCAATCATTTGGAATCCAGACTGTGCAACTTGATAAAAATATTCCATTCCTAAATTATAGACATGGTTCAAAATTTATTCAGTGAAGTTCTCCACCTGATATTGTACTAAAAATGAAACTCATTTCTTTAATGGATTTCTCAGGCCTTCATATCTATAAACATAAGTATAAATTACTATACATTTCATTCTCTACCAAATGTTAAGCTCTGTCAGCTTCTGATGATATCCAAATTATTCATTGACAAATTTAATAAGATTAGTCTATATTTAGAATTGTACAAGCAATCTCAAAAGCTATTTCATATGTGGTAACACAATCCTTTCTGTATAAGTTAGAGGTCATGCTATAGAACTTACTGCTTTGAAGATTGGCTATTTGAATTACCTTACATGGAGGAGTATCTCTAGTGTTCCTTAATATTCATCCCTCTTGTGTATTTTAAAACATGTTTTCTGAAGGCTTCAGTGAATGTGACTGGGAACTTTCCTGATTCAAGACTACACAGGTATTAGAAATGAGCTATTCTGGCAGTCATAAAGCATTCTTTATCCTGTATTTCCAAAATTTCTCTCTCTAGCTTTCATATTCTTCATAACATATTGAAATGATCAACATGTCTTCAATTTACATGATTAATATAGTACAGCTATTACAGCTGTGGCAGTGTAAGGATACAGGTAAGAAAGAATTTGTCCAGAGTCAATATGTCCATTAGGTCACTGACATTTCTGAAAAATAACAAGAAGAAAAATTTGGGAACAAACATTTTTTTTTTAATTTTCAACCCTCACAGTTTTCATCTCTCTGCCCTATACGGAAACTTGAAATACTGTACATTCTTTTAAAGTTGTGTCTTGAGAATATATTTTTGTGTAGGTCAATCCATTCCTTCTTTTCTATAGGTATGCCTCATCCCTAGGAAAAATTGGGTAAATGTGTGAGATAATTTTTTACTGCATATCTAAAGTCTTATGCGATGACTTTGTTCATTGCTTACTGTCAAGCAATGAACAATGCAAATTATATTTTGGAAAAAATACAATAATAAATACATAATAAATGAAATTACTAACCAAAACATAACTTGGACTTCATGATGGAAAAACAAACATACAAGGATTTAGCTTGGTCCCTCAAACCATAGAATATATATATATATATTTACCATATAGTTTTATACCAAAGAAAAAAAGGTTTAATAACTCAGTAATCTCGTACACATGTTCTCACATTGGGTTTAAATTAACATTGTGGTTAGACTTAATTAGAACTGTGCAACAGCTATATTAATAGCAGTAAACTTCACTAGTGTTTTATTTGGCACACAGCCTGTGTTATTTCCTCCTTTGTGGAAGTAGAACATCAAGACCCAAGTATCCTGGTGTCCTGAGTCAGAGCTAAAATTTAAACATGAATTTCCACAGATCCCTCCCTTTGAGGAATGCTGTTGTACAGGTAATCTGCTTGAGGAGGTAGAACAGGGTTTGTACAGTAGTAGAAGTAGATATCCTCACAAGTTACAGGCAGCTAAAGATTATTTCATTTTACTTAAAATAGACCACAAATTATAGGGCAGGCTTCAGTTGCCTAAATATTTAGCATCCTTCAAAACTTCCTTGCACTTCCTGTGAGATGGTCCAGCTGCTGTTCAGAAGAAGCAGGGCAGGATAGTACTGCGTCATACATGCCAGTCCCATGTAAATATCTCTCACAAACCAGCCTGTCTCAATTGGCACAAATTGTCTATGTCTGAGGCAGCTGAATTAGAGATCATTGATAGAGAGCAAAGAAAACCAGGAAATGCACTCAATTTATCAGTTTCTTCCAAGTCTTCAAGAATTATAAGAGTAGGGCATAGGTCATGCTCCTCCAGGGATTCATGATCCTACATACGGGCTTCTTTTGTAACGTGGAGTCTATCTATAGTGTGTGCAACTAGTTTGTTTCTTCCTTGTCTGGTCATACAATTGAAAAGGTCACCTCTAATATAAAAACAATCAAATAAAAACATAAGCTAAATAATCAAATAAAAAATACACACAGTCAAAAAAGAAAAAAACCCTAAACCCAAACACCATCACAAAGCCTCCTTTCCCCTTGCCTCTCCTGCCAGATTTTATTTTATTTCTGATAGACTCTTCTTTCTAACTCACCAGCCCTCAGAGAATTCCCTGTCAGAAGGTTCCCAAATGAGCATCATTAGGAGATCAAAGTTTTCCAACAGTTGATCTGTTACTTAGTTACCAATTCCCTGGCGTTATGACTTGACAAACTGCTTTGTCCTGAACAGAAGTCAACATTTTGTCCTAAGGGGTTTCCACCTGTAAGGAGAATCATCATTCTTTAACAACCCTGTGATGTCACCCTGGATCACCCTCATTTGAAACTGCGGTATGGAAAATACTCCAAAAAAAGGAAGTAAAAAGGTGACAGAGAGATGTTGGTCCCACAGACAAAATACATTTTATAGTCTTAACATACAGACTCATGGACCATCTCCAATATCAAACAGAAATAAAGAGTTCTGCACAGACAGACAGATTCATTGTGTCATATCACATTTGGATATGAAAATTAAAATTCAGCTTCCTGAAGCTCCAAATGTGAAGGACATTCAAGTCAAAAGTTCTGGCACAGGCTTATATTAAATTTAATAGAGTGCTGTTTAATTTAAGATGTTAACATTAAAAAATATCTGGATGGCATCCAAGACATTATAAAGCTATGATTTGCTAAATATTCATCACTTTGTACATTCTCTAAAACCATCTTTTGCATGCAAATAATTAGGCATTCAGTTTTTTTAAAAAATGTGTCCTGAGAATTAGCAAAAAGTCAGTTCTCTGTTTCAAATTCTGAATGCAAGTATGGAAAAGAAAGCACATACTACAGAGGGGTCATGTAATTTTTCTACAGAAAGGTCAGAATGGACAAAAGAATTTTCATATCAATATCACCCTTTATGTTCTGCTCAATCTCCATCTTGTAAGAGGGATGCATTTGATTACTTTGCAAAATGAAAGCCTATTAATTCTATCTAGTTTTATTTGAGGGCATTTGATATCTGGGCATTTTTGACCCATTTAAGACTGAATTACATGTAATTTAAAATAAAATCAAATGTCTCATCTCAAATTTTTTTTTTTAAGGAAAAAAGTTTAATTAATCAGGAAAATTGTCAAGGAAAGAACTGTGCAGCTTATGCATATGAACATGGATCATAAGAGAATGCATTATACATTTGTGTTAAGTATCCATATTTGGACGATAAAAGAAAAAAACATACTAAATATTCTACACTGACACAAATCTACAAATACATACATATCATGGAATCATAGAATGTCCTGCCTTGGAAGGGACCCCCAAGGATCATTGAGATATACACAAAGTCATGCACAAATATATGTATATACACATACATACATACATAATATAATCTAGCAGTACAGGTTTCTGTGTCCTAAAAGAGTAATTCTCAAAGAACCCAAAACTTTAAAAAGCTCCATCAGTGTCTCCTATTCCTCTTTTCATCAGCACCGCCTAATGATGGCTGAATAATTCATCCTTGTTACTTTTCTAATCCTTCCCGCCACACCAGAGTATTATTAAAATATGCTTATTCTGGATAATTTACCAGAATTTCTCAAAACTTCGGTAATTGTTAGAAAGCAAATAGACAAAAAAAAACCCACCCCACCAGAAAGATTTATTTGACTTCAAAATTCATGAAGGTCCTTTTTTTTTTTGCAGTTTTGTTAGGATGCACAGTCCTCATTTTTTCCTGCTTAAGGAAAGTAGAAACAGTGACCTCTTTGGAAGGACTAACTACTGGCCAATGTCTGAACTACAAATCAGAGACTTAGTGTGAAACTAACATTGAACTGTAATTAAATAGTGAAATGGTGATCAATTTTATTCAAAGGAAACTTGTCACAGGACAAATTATAAAAATTGCAGTATTATCTTGAAATTAGTCAATATGTGGTGAAATTGTCTCTCTCTCTTTATGACCAAATATGCCAAGAATTCAAGAGGTTGCACTTTTAGGGCCTCCATGGCTTCACTGCAGAAATTAATAAATAATTACTTGACTAAAACACTAAAACCAAAGTTTTACTATCATAGAGGAGAAGATGATGCATTGTCACAGCTCCACACTCAGCAGTCAGTGTCTTCTGAAAGCCTCTCTTGTCTATGGCACAGCAATGGAAAAATATGAAGCTTTATGTAATAGAGTCCCATTCTCATGTTGACTTGTATCTGAACTGGCAATTCTCAAGCAGTTGCTACGGTTAGACATGTAACTTGGGGATTGCAAACCTTTGGAGAGCATGGTAGCAACCAGATGACATTTGCAGAGGGAGGCCTGAATGGTGGAGTGACATTCATGGGCTGCTGTGGAGTTGTTACTCAGCAGGAGGGAGAGATTTTCCAGTCTAGAATAATGCTATAGTTGCAGAGCTGAGATGATGCCAGAGCAAGGTAACCCTGATGGGCTGGGGCAAGCTGCCAAGGCCACATTCTCATGCAGATTTGAACCTGTCAGTGTGCAGTGAACCTGAAATTGGTACAAGGAGAGCAAATGTGGGCCCCTTTCAGAATGACTACTCTTGCCCATTCAACTGCTTGGAGAAATTAACTCTGAACTTTGATCATATTTCTTAGGGAAGAAAAACTGATTAACAGTCCCCCCTGCTGAGGTAAAAACCCAAAAATATCTAAAACAAACTCAGAGAGTGGCACAGTCCATGCCAAACAGTCTTGCACATGTTACCTATGCAAAGGCTTCCCATGAAAGCACAGCTGCACATTTCAAAACTATTTTATTTGCTACGTAGAGAAGGGAAGTTCTAACAAGAGCCTACTGTGGAAACAGAGTACTGCAAAGAGGTCATTCCATAGCATTACAAGAAAACTCTTCAGCAAAAAGCGGCCTAAGGATGAGTGGCTCCCACATTCCCACTGTGGTTTTGATAAATTGGAGGTGCCATTCCCTGGGGAGGAATGGGAAGTCAGTTTCAGATAATGACCTCCACAAGTGTAGCAGTGCTTGTGACATAGTGTATCCCCACACTCAGAGGTGGCGCTTTTTACTGTTTATTGGAGTAATTCAACAAATTTTGGGATGATGAGGATACCAGACATAAAAAGTAATATTGCTGGGAGAAAAATTCCATCTTGAGCTTTGTGGTGGACCCTTCTGCACAGTATTTTAAAAACTCACACAATTGGATATGGTTCATGGAGCTGGACATGGTTCATTAGGCTACTGTTCATAATGGCCTCCTGTTACATCTACTGAAAGCAAAATGCTTTGATCTTGCATCCAGGAGCAGATTTTGAGACTGTCTACAATATCATGCATGCTGGTGGTAATTTACCCTTAATTTTTTCATTCAGTTTGCATTGCAAAGCAGCAGGGAGGTTGGCTTAACTCTAAATGCTGTAGTGTCAAAAGAATCAGCAGGAGTCAATGCCAGCATTCATGTGAATTTCTTCTCTTCAGATTTGAAACAGAAAGATCCTATGTTTGTATATTAATATGCCAGAACTCAGCAGATATTCAAAGACTATCAGCTTCCTGAGTCTTTATGAAACTCCTGGACAATTATTAAAACCAATTTATCAGATTGCTTATCTTGAGCAATCATCAATATAGGCCTCTATCTGTTAAATCAAATTCCATATTAATTACTACAATAATTCATTATCACTCCCACTGGTACATTGCTAATATTTATTGACAAGCCACTTCATTTTTGACTCTTAATGAAGCTTCTGATATATCGTCAATGTTCCATTGTTTAGGGATGGTTTGATTATTTTCTCCTATTTTATGTTAATTCAGATTGTTGGGGGAAAAAAAGCCACTTTTTTTTTATATTATTATTATTATTATTTTATTTGTTTCCAAATTCCCACATTAGTCTGGAACCATAAAATGCAGGAGGGTTTTTGTTGTTGCTGTTATAAAGCAGATTGTTGCATGCACCTCATGTATTTTATGCTCAAAATGGGACACAAATTAAACATTGTTCTGAAAGGTCTCAAGACACAATGAATCTGATTCAATAAATTCCTTTGGTAAATAAATGCAGTCAAAAAACCATTAGTTGAGCCAGAAGACTTTGTTGCTTGGGAACAGATATTCCCAAGGAGTGATTTTAACGCTAAATAAATGGCACTTTCGATGTTTTTTCATCACAAAGTGGATTTCACTCTCTTATCATGGCATCCAAACTCTTCCCAACATACAGACCCTCAAACCTCATTTCAACCAACAGAATTCTGTTCCACAGTGACAGGGTCACTCAGCATTCAGCTGTGGAGGTTTGACTCTGGCTGGATGCCAGGTGCCCACCAAAGCTGCTCTGTGACTCCCCTCCTCAGCTGGTCAAGGGAGAGAAAATGTAACAAAAGATTCACAAGTCTTGAACCAATTATGGGCAAAACATACTCAACTTGGGGAATTTAGTTTAATTTTTCACCAAGCAAGTAGAGTAGGATAAAGAGAAATAAAACCAAATCTTAAAACACCTTCCCCAACTCCTCCTTTCTTCCCAGGCTTAACTTTACTTCTGATTTTCTCTCCCTCATCCTCCACGGTAGCAAAGGGAGATGGAGAATGGGGGCTGTGGTCAGTTCATCACACTTTCTCTCTGCCACTTCTTCCTCCTCAGGGAGAGGACTCCTCACTCTCTTCCCCTGCTCCAACTTGAGGTCCCTCCCACAGGAGAAAGTCCTCCATGAACTCATCCAACAACTTGTCCTTCCCATGGGCCGCAGTTCTTCACTAACTGTTCCAGCATGGGTCCTTTCCATAGGGTGCAGTCCCTCAGGAACAGACTGCTCTAGTGTGGGTCCCCTGCGGGGTCACAAGTTCTGCCAGCAAACCTGCTTCAGCATGGACTCCTCTCTCTACAGGTCCACAGGTTCTGCCAGGAGCCTGCTTCAGCACAGGCTTCCCACAGGGTCACAGACTCCTTCAGGCACCCACCTGCTTCAGTGTGGAGTCCTCCATGGGCTGCAGGTGGATATCTCCTGCATCATGGACCTCCACAGACTGTAGAGGGACAGTCTGCCTCACCATGATCTGCAACACAGGCTGTAGGGAAACCTGTTCCATATCTGGAGCACCTCCTTCCCCTCCTACTTCACTGACCTCTTTGTCTGCAGGACTGTTCCTCTCACATATTCTCACTCCTCTCTTTGCTGTTGTGCAGCAGCTTTTTCCCCTTTTAAAATCCGTTATCTGAGAAATGCTACCACCATTACTGATGGGCTCGGCCTTGTCCAGCGGGAAATCTGTCTTGGAGCCTGCTAACACTGGCTTCGCTGGAGACAGGGAAAGCTTCTGGCGGCTTCTCACAGAAGCCACTATTGTAGTCCCCAGCTGCCAAAATCCTGCCATGCAAATCCAATACACCTCCTCTCAATCGTTTGCGGAGGGAACTTGGCTGCACTTTTCCTCCTCTTTTCTCACTAGGATGAACTGAGTGATTTAGGTATACAGAAATGTGACAGCCATTTAAAAATATGTACAAACAAAATCCACCTTAACTGTAAATTAGTAGCTAGAATCTGCTCCACAGTGAAGGGCAGGTGGTAGAGTTAGTTTTAATAAATGAGTTAACTCACTTTTCTGTAAATCTTTGAAGAACAAATACGGAAACATGGTATGTAAACTTAAGGTATTCTTCTGAATTTTTCATGGTGGTTTGATGAAAAATGAAATAAAAAGAACAAGAAAATCTTTTAAAAAATCCCTTCTGATTCTTTTTCACTGGATTACTGTGAGGGTAGTGAGGCACTAGAACAGGTTGCCAGAGGAGTTGTGGATGCCCCATGGAAGTGTTCAAGGCCAGGTTGGATGGGATTTTGAGCAACCTGGTCTGATGGCAGTGTCCCTGCCCATTTCAGAGATTTGGAACTAGATGATCTTTAAGTTCCCTTCTAATCCAAACCATTCCGTTCAATGATTATCCATTTCCTATGCAACTCCTGGGTAAAAATCTCAACTGTCTAAAACCTGTAATTGGTGTGTAGCACTGGTCTTCATAAACTGATACGTTATCAATTATTTCCCACAATATTATGTCTGTGTATACTATGCCTTCATATTCTCATGCAAAGAAAAAGAAGGTCACCAACATTATTGCACCAAATTTTAATGAAGTAAAAAACCTAGTTAATGACAAACATCATTACTTCTGAGATGTACTACACTAATGCAAAAGGTGAAAGTTTAATAATATTTAAAAATAAAAGCCAGGATTTGGGAAAGATCAGTCAGCACATGACTAATGTGATTCATTTCATGACCACTAAAAGGTATTTATAATCTACAGTGATGAATAGAAATTATGAACTTGTGGGAAAAATGTATCTAGAGGCTAAATCTTACTTCTAAATGCTTTTAGATCCCCCGTGAGGTTATGAACTCCTAGGGTACAAACAGCTATTGTTGAATGCATATCACTTTGTACAGATGTCTAAAGTTGGTAGCCTGCATCTAAGTTAGTTGACCAAGGATCTCTTCAGCAAATTTTTCCTTTTTTGGGGAGAAACTTGTATTTTCAAAGGACAGTTGGTCTCATGCAAAGATATACACAACTGGTGATATGCCTTACCCTCTCTAAACATCTCTCCATAGTCTGTGAAGGGTGAGTATCTTAAATGTTGAGTATTTATTTTTCAACAAAGTGAGATGAATTCCCCTATGACTGAACATGCACTACTACTTCAAAAGTCCTTAGGCATGAGCTTAGGCAATACCACTGCAAATGTATAATTACAGTGAAATGGAATATATTGACCTTAAGGGGATTCTTGTCAAAATACTATTATTTTCCAACATAAAATATTTTGCAGAACTGTATCATGTTTCTACTTCTGACTAATTATGTAGTTGTTATTGTATGCTGTGTAAGTATATAGTTAGTCATTCACCAGCAGCTTATTTTCAAAGGACCACCTCTTAATCAACAAGGTCTGATCCTTCCCAGCCTCACTTTAGGTAATAAAATAATACGTCTGGAGATTGAATCACTGTCTAGAAATGTCATGTCTTGTTGTCTCTGAAGAAGGTGAAAGAGGTAGAAAGCTGGGAGGTATCTAGGTCCTTAATTAGGTTTAGTGAAATGTTGGAACATGGATGGAGTGGGTCCAGGCTGACCATCCATCTCAGGAAAAACAAGAAAAAAACCCACAGCTACTGAAGTATATAAGATAGTAAGGTGTCTCAATAGGACTTCCACAAAACAGGCCTTTAAAAAAATGATGCTATCACTAAACTGCAGTGTAACTCATGAAACTTGCCACTGTCTCTGTGGAATTTTGTGTGAAAAGCCCACTGCTATTCCTGTTCTTCTGAGTTTGTGTTCATGTTATGGAACTCTATGTCTGCTCCACAGAGAATGTGAATTTACGACAAGTGTCAGTTTGGGACTTTGCCTCTAGCAAAAAAATCTTAACTGGGAGGTCAGCAGTGTTAAGTCAGGACTACTTCCTAATTTCATGGGATGTGTGACCCTGCAGGTGCAATGTGTTGATATTAGTGCTGATGAGGTCAATGTTAAGTCTATCTGCTTGAGAATAAGACTGATGGAGTTAGAGCCTGTACCTATACTTGGCAGCTGTGAAAGTAGATTGTCAGTCTTACAGAGAAATGAGAGGTAGTATGTAATTAAAAGCGCTTCAGACACACTGAGGTTACAGGAAATGCGATTGTAAAACCATAAAGCGATAAAGAGCTACCACTGTAGGTATAATTCTTGAAAATACATCTAACCTATCTATTAAAACTAAATACCATTTTTTCCAATAAATTTAGCCAATTAATAAAACCAAACCTGAAAGAAAACTTTTTGTAGAAAGATAACATAATTCAGAAGTTTCTGTGACTTCTGATAGGAAAAAAAATGTAGTTTGGTTCTGCAATTTTGCAACTCAAATGCTCTACTGTGATGCAAAACTCACAGATGCAGTCTGCACAGTGAATATTTATTACACTAGTTGTACTGGATAAAACATAGCATTCAGTATAAGTGATAATGATTTTAAATTATATTTCAATTTTAATAAGTAGGTTCCTACCAATGTCCCAGTTCTTCTCTGTCCGTTCATTTTGGCTGGACCATCAGATAATGTTTCAGATTTTTGAAAGGTTATAATCCTGAAGAAGTTACAGCTGATCATTTTAACAAGCTAAATTAAATGGAAGAACCTGGTTGCTTCATTACTATACACCTGCTGAATTTCTCCCTGCAGAAATCTAATGACATTGATAAATATATTTTTTTATCAAGCATGAAAACATATATTTCTTTAAAAAAGTACTAATCATATTTCAATAGTTCAGAAGATGTTTAATTCCTCATTCTTACAACTATTAACTGGCTACAATACCAATGATCAAAACAAGGCTGGCTACAAAAACAGAACTATGCTTATGAGCAGCATCACACTTGCAAGGGTTAGTGATGTGGATTATTAGAAAAAAGAAGCTCACTATGTAATTTACAATCCTGGGTATATTTTTGCACAAGAGAACTCTTAGACCAGATTATCTTGATTTCTCATTCAGAATTCTCCATGCTACTTCCTGAGAAAAGAGAAGGCAAATGTCTTTCTTGAAACTAATAAATGGAAATAACCCACTAGTTCTGTATTTTTTTAGAAAACACAAATATTTTTGAGACTAGCTAATTGTTTTTTGTGCCCAGTAAAATATATTCTTAATAACGACTGTCTGGCAGATTAGCTTCAGTTCTCTGACCTGTCAGGATTTTAATCCATATTCAAATTACACTGGAGTTAGCTCAGGGAAATTGCATCATTTTCAATGCTACAATGAGAATAAATTTAAATCCATCATTCCAAACTGCTGTATATATAACTTTTAATTTCATATTGTTTGTTTTACGACAAGGAGAAAGTCCGTACTCCATGTGTATTTCCACATGTGAAACAAACTACATTAAAATGCAGTATTTGTATGTTCACTTTTATTTTTTTCTAGCCAGGGCTCATCTCAAAATTATATCTTTTACTGTATTATAAAAAAAGAACACAAGTCAATAGAAAACTGGAAGTGTGCCTCTTTACATTTATTTATTTTTATTTTTTTCTTTGTCATTGGTAGCACACTGTCCTACTTTGCCATGTTTCTCAAATGAGCCTGCTGGTTCACTGCATGTTCCCAAATGAATAGAGTTTCAGGATAAAAATGGAATTCTTGAAAATGCCACAATGCAAAAGAATACATCTCCTTTTTAAGTTCTTGTAATGAATTTTCTAAAAATAAAAGACAATGAACACAATTTTCTGAGCAGTGAGAGATTTGTATCGGAACTACAAATTGAACTATTGTAGGTTTTTGTCACATTTTCCCGAGGTTTGTTACTTTTTAAACTGATTTGCATGTAGCATGAAAGTTACCCAGCTGTTCAGATGAATACATTACTTTTGGCTTTCAAACACAAAAAAAATAAGCAAAACTATGCTCTGTGTGTGTGTGAAGGGAAGGAAAGGGGATATAGACTAGATTATATATTATGCTTTATATGTAAAGGAAATATAATCATACAGGGAAAGCAAAAAAAAAAGCTGGGAGAAATACATGGTATATAAATGAGTAGTAAAAGCCTTTCCATACTGTGGAACTTCAGTAAAGATTACTAAATCCTACAAAATGGGGAAGGAGACTGTAGGAAATGAAGAAAGAGTCTCAGCTTCAATGGTTCTGAAAGCTGGTATTTTTGGCTTAAAGAAGACAGAAGATGAAGATGAAAGTCTTTAAATGGTTGTTAAATGGTTCTTTGACAGTGTCTAAGACCAAATTAGGAAACAGAAACAACAGCATAGAGCACTATCTGCTGCATTGTTTCTATGAAAGTCCTACATAATTTTGCTAATCCATTCCCAGAATTTGCAAACTACTTGTACTGCATTCTAAAAATCTCCTGAGAAAATATAATTTTTAAAATTAAGACTGAGTAAAGTTTAGATTTCAACTGTTTTTCTAGCTGGCATCAAAGCCTCATGAATGTGTCCATATAAGTCCTAATAAGAGTCAAGGTCCTGTTTAAAACTGATATTGTTGTTGTATCACAGAATAATTGAGATAGGAAGAAACTGCTGGAGCTTATCTAGGCCAACCCCCTTCTCAGATGTTCATCAGGACCATTTTTAGTAGTGTTTTTAATATCTCTAAGGGTGGACACTCTAAAAGTTCACTGGGAAACCTATATTTGACCACTGTCTCAGTAAACGTGTTCTAATTTGAATTTCAGTATACATTTTTTCTAATACTTAAAGGGACGTAACTTTATTTCCATTTGTGCCCATTGCCTCTTGTCTTGGTACAGGGCACCAGTGAGAAGAATCAGAGAATCACAGAATATTCTGAGTTGGAAGGGACTCAGAAGGATCATTGAGTCCAACTCCTGGCTCTGCACAGGACGAGCCGCGAGAGTCACACCATGTGCCTGAGAGCATAGTCCAAATACTTCTTGAACTCTGTCAAGCTTGGTGCTGTGACCACTTCTCTGGGGAGCCTGTTCCAGTGCCCAGCCACCTTCTGGGTGAAGAACCATGGTGAAGAACCATTTTCTACAAGTCTGGCTCTGTCTTTTTTGCCTCCTTTGGTCAGGTGTTTTTACACATTGACAGAATCCTCCCGAGCCTTTTCAACTTCAGGCTGAACAGAGCCAACACTCTCTGCTTTGTTTTGTGGGACAGAAGCTCCTGTATCTAAATTCTTATGGCCCTTTGCTGGGCTCAGTCCATGTCTTTCTTGTACTGGGGAGCTCAAAACTGGGCCCAGCACTTAAGGTGTGTCTCACCAGGCTAAGCTGAGGGGCACAATCATTTCCCTCATCCTGAGGGCAAGACTTCTCTAAATGAAACCAGGAGGCTGTTGATCTTTCATGCAAGTGCACATTGCTGTCTCTTGGTCAGCTTAGTGTCCATTCAGACAGTATTTCCCCACTACAAACACCTGGGGTACACCACTAGTGACTGGCCTCCAGCTGGACCTTGTTCTGCAGATTGAAAACCTTTGATCCTGGCAGTTTGGTATTGTTTCTTTGTCTCAAGGCCTAGTTTAACATTTTATTTACTTTGGTATCTGGGTTTCTTTTTCTTATCTGATTCAGTCATCTTTCAGTCCATCCCTGTCCACTTATCTAGTCTGTACTTCATTGGGTTGTTTGTGAGAATGTTATGGGAGACAATGTTGAAAGCATTGCTGAAATCAAGATAAACAATGTCTTATACTTGTCAGCCCCTGTCTACAGAGCTAGTCACTATATCATAGAAGACTATTTGGGCTCACCAAGAATATAAAGTCAAAAATTCATGCTGATTAGTCCCAATTTCCTTTTTGACATTTATACTTTCACAAATGACTTCCAGGAAGATGTCCTTCCTCTCTCACCTTCCCAGGGACTGAGATGATGCTTGACCAGTCTGTAGTTCTCAGACCTTATAAAATTAATTAAGATCTTGCAGTGACAGTGGCCAGCTTCCTCAGGTCTCATGGGTGCATCCCATTAGGTCCTATGGACTCGTGTATGTCCAATTTGTTTAAGAGCTCCCTGACATGATCGTCTTCCTGAGGGTAAGTCTTCCTTGCACCAGGATTCTTCACCGGTCTTATGGGACTAGAACTGTTGAAGACAAGTTTTACCAGCAAAGACCAGTGAGTGAAGGTATTCATTCTTCTCCATGTAATTTTAGCACAAATATGAAATACTGACATAGAACCTAGACAGGTTCCAGATTTCTACTATTAATTTGCATCTGACCCTCCCTTCCTCACCCCCAAGTGAAAAGGCTGATTTTCTTCTATGAAATTGTGGGAAAGTTAATTCTTCAGTACTCAGCAGTTCAGATACACTTTTTGTATGGATGACTATATTTGCTTTTCTTGGTCAGCAGTAATACTCTCCATATGCCTAGGTATAGTATTTACTATAATAGAAGATAACTATTAGAGATAGAATAAGTAATGAACATGAGCAGCAGTTTAGTGTATAAGTCACTATTGTAAGCAGGTTTGATATATTAGCTTTAGTTAGGCTAAGCAGAAATCAGAGGACTCAGAAACTTCCAAGGGCAAAATATTAAAGGAAATAGTCAAAGTAGGTGATATGTTTTACCCTTATTCAGATGCTGACAAAATGTTAAAATCATAGTAATATGTGGATCAAGCTGAAGCATAGGTTCCTGCATAAAGATGTCTGAATTGTTCTTAAAACTTCACTGCTAAACTTCGCTAAAATAAGTAAAGCATCCAACCTAATAGAAATGTCCTTGTTTAGTGCTTTTTTGAATTTTATTTTTGGTATGACATATATACATTCCACAGGTAATAGAGCTTATTTATTTCATTCTGTATGTACGTAATATACATAAAAACATAATGATTGTGTTTTACATATATTGCCATAGCAAATTATTTGCCACCTATGAACTGTTTCTTGTTTTAGCTGTTCAAGTAGAATGCTTTTCAGCTGTAATGATGAAACATTTGGGGCTTTTCCATTCATTGTGGTGGGCTCCTTGATTTATTGTGATAAATCACCTGACCTCTAAGGAAGAAGAAATCAAGGTGACAAGTGGATAATGCAGATTTGTCAACAATAGTTTTTACTTTCTAATATTCATTTGGGGTCTTGAACTTCATTTGGGACTTCACTCATGGTTTCAGATTCACATCTGGTAGGTTTAGCAGAAGAGGTAGCTGGCAATAGTTGTGTCAGTAGGTTATCTGAGCCTTTGATTTCAGATTAGTTGGCTCCGAAACCTTAAGAGTGGAAGAAATTTTATGTAAAAATAGAAATGGGCAAGAAAAAGGTTTTCCAGACTGAGATTTCAAAAGTTTCCCTATTTCTCACTGGGAAAAAGCTGACCTTTTGAAGTTTTCAGGGAAGAAACAGCCACAAATCCAAAATAAACAATATTGCAATAGCAACATACTCAACAATTGTGTTATTCCTGGTTGGCAGCTGAAAACTCATGTCCTACAAACCAGTGTAGTGATTTTATTGTCAAAAAGCAGGTAATTTTAGAGACCCTAAAAGAGATGGATAAAGGCTAGTGGGAATGGAAAAGAACAACTGGGCTAAAATGATAATTTTACATAGATCTCCAAAAGTGCAAATAAGGTTAAGAATTCTAATAAAAGCACACAAAGCAGTAACAGTATCATCTTTGTTATGAAAAAAATGAATGTGGTTTCTCTAGTTATGCCTAAATGTTCTCAGCAATCCTCATTCCTCCAGCCAGGGGATCAAGAGGAGAATGCCGTAATTCTCTCTGTTTTGACTTAACCTGGGTTGCAGAAGAAATTACATGGGGGGTGGGAAAGAAGAAAAAAATATTGGGATGCTATATAACTCGGCCTATCATGCTTATATAGAATCAACATGTATCTGGGCTGTGAACCCAGATCACAAAATGATTTTCAAGTCTTGTCCAACTTTTGAAAGACAGTTGCAAGTTCCACAGTTTAGAGTTAGCCTTGAGAAGCAGGTAGAAATGCAGAATTTCCAGGATATGCAAACATGTCTGTCAAATGAATACTCCTAAAAAATAGGACATTGGCTCATTTTTCCAGAGTCTAGAAAATATTGTGGTATTAAGTAAATATGGATCTAGAAAAAAAATGTGATAAGTAAAAATAGTCACAGGTATGCAAACTCTGGGTTCTGTTCCCTTTCCTTTCCTTTTCGGAAAAAGAAAAAAGAAAAAAAGCAAGAACAAATAAGTAATTGGAATACGTAATTCAGCTACTTGAAGTGAAGGAAGAAAGGAAGAATTATGACAGTCATTCTTGGTCGAAAAACTAAAATGAAGTTCCTAATATAAGAGAGAGAGGGAGAGAGAGAGGCAGATAGTAATAGGAAGTGTGATGAGAAAACACGAGGGAAATCAGGAGATATTCTGTTTGCACCTTGGTCCAGAAGAAAAAGAGGATCCCAAGATGGGACGGCTTTAATAAAAATAGATTATCTGTTAGAAGAGTTCTCGGGTCAAATGGTGCTTCCATTGTACATGTATGGGCAATAGAAGAGATAAGAGATATGGAAAAGGATAATAATTATAGACAAAGAAATAGAATTTAAATTAACTCGCTAAGGCTTATCTACCCTTGAAAAAAATGAGGGGACATACCTTACAGGAGATTCAAATGATCACTCAGGGAAGCGTTATCCAAGATTCTGGGGTTTATTTTTAGATTAGCTGGGTTTTTTTCAGACTAAGCCTACCATTTTATAATAAAGAACATAATCTTTCATTTTTCTAGAATAACTGCACATCATTTTCATTATTGCCTTTTCCTGCTAATAAGAACCTCAAGGGAGATCTGATGGGAATGAAGTATTTTTTTCCTAACTGAGAAGCAATAGCGTAGAGCTGTGCAATCTTCCAAATGACCTCTCCACCCAAAATGTTATATGATAGTCTCAGGATTCAGGCCATTTTTTCTTAGTGTGTTTCACAGCAAGTGATCTGTGGACCAGTAATGCCTCAGGTAATGCCTAGCATCTTTAATGCTAGGCTACTAGACAGAAATTCTGACAAACTTAACTGGTACCTCTATGGCAAACTGCAGCTAGCAAACAACTAGCTTTTGTATTCAGGAATGCCAACAACCATCTCAGTAGTGGCAAAGGTAAAATGAAGGGAAAATTAGAAAAAATATTAAGAAGAGAATCAGCGTGGCAGAAGGAACCAAAACAATAACACAGGACACCAGAAAAAATATCCATACTCAAATATTTAGAACCAAATAAGATACAATGAAGGCAACATTATTTGGAAAGCAAAGGAACTGAGCAAAGCAAAAGAGCTGAGACAGTCTAGGGTTTATTAAAATCCTCATTCAATTTTCCTTTGTTAATTAAGAAAAATCAAGGAAGAGATACACAAGATCTATTTGATTAGAAGTATTTATGCAACTTTATGTCCTAACAGATTGCATTTCAAAGTCATCCACAAAGTCATGACTGCTTTAAAGTAGTTCTCTTCTGATCTCTTAGATTCAATTATTCAGACTTTTTTTTCTGGTGATGCTAACGTCACATTGCATGCAAAGTTTGTCTCATATTTGTCCAACATGGTTTATAAGACAAGGCTTTAACCCGGGACATTTAAGCAGTTTTGCTTTGCTTCTATGCAGCAGCCAGACACTCAAGCTGTCATCTTCATTAGTGTCAATGCTCCTGCGTCACTGAATCCCAAAATCTTTTTCAGCAGTATCTGCACCTCCTAATGCTCTCTAGATGAGCAGATGCTCACTAGATAAACAGATTAGTACTTTCAGAACTAGATCCTAAGCATTATCCTTTGTTTTCTTCTGTATCTTCTTCGTACTTAACTGTAAGTATATTACTCTTCCTCTGCATGTTACTCTTCCTCTATGCATGGGTAACCAAAGTATCATATGGAGAGACATACATTCCTATCAGTATATAAGTCTTCATACAAAGTAAAAGATCTTAATGCAGCCTAAATTTTAAGATTGTGCCCAGCACTTACACCTGCTCCCTTATCATCTTTGCAACATCTTCTGTGTCAGTATTATTAATTTTCCAATTACATCCATTTCTCCATAACTAGTTGCTAATTTATGACATATTCTTCAGCACCATCTATACACTGTTGTGAATTTAGGATGCCCAGTAGGTTGTGCCTAGGTAGATACTTTTTGTCCCCCTGAACAGACATAGTAATATCCAGTAAACTGCATTGACACATTCATAGTAAATTATTTTTATTTCTGTGCAACTACAGGATCAAAGCAGTAGGGTCAAACTTTGACTTAGGTGTACCTGAAGGCACACTTTATCTTACAGGTATATTGGGTTTAACATTCAATTCCTCTGTGATAGCTACGCCACATTTTTTCCGTGCAAGGCACCTGTCTCAGATACCTGTGGAATAAACACTGAGTAATTACTTTAGAAATGCAAAAGACACAGTGCCTTTTTCTCTTTCACTTTTACTATATGAGTACCAGCCATGGGCTAACTTGGGAATTACTTACCTTCTTCATTTCCTGTATAAAATGAGAACAAGAGGTAACAAAACCTTAGAACACTTCCTTGAGCCTTGCAACAAACACTGTGCTGAGGTCCTATTGTAAATCAGCATAAGTGTCTCTTTGTTTACTTTAACTTGCTGACATTTGGGCCTCCAGCTTTTTGATGTTCCAGAGGTGATTCTCAGAGATACAGTGTATTTCAGCTTTTACCAGTGCACCTAGGTTAAAGTCAATTAGAGAGGAGATATTCAGCAGCTCTTCAAATCTAGGTATTAGAGCCATTCAAGAGATATATCCTTTTATCTGAAGGCTGGATTGAAATATAAATATTTCATTTTGGGTCATTTTTTCATTCTGGTTTGTATAGTTCTTTTTCGTTTTTGCTGAAAAAAAACCTAGTCACTCAGGGCTCATGCAAAATATTTTGTTCAGTCTGAAACAGAATATTTTATTTTGGTTTATTTGAGATAAAAGGCAAGAGAAGTAGCATTTTAGATAAGCAAAATGTATCCTGATTTTACATTTTTATCTAATAACCCAGTGCTCAGGGGATTCATGTAAAGTTATGAAATGCACAGGGTCAAGACCTTTCTTGATGTAGGGATCTGATCATTTACAGCACACAGAGGTTACTACAGAAGTCTCAAATATTTTGGTAGAGAAGCTCTCCCTCAGCCTTTTCTGTCAGAGCCATGATATTCTGCACAGACTATTTAAATATTCATGGAGCAAGAGGATAGCATAAAAATGACTTCATGGCCTGCTTTTTCAGGTGTTCTTCTAGGCAGGATACATTAATTCAAATCCCTACTCTGAGTCAGCCAAAAATAGAATTGCGATTTTGCAGGGTTCCAGCACCTCATTTTTGAGGAAAGGCTACTTTGTGTAACTGGATTTTATGCCAAATGCTTTTAAGCTGTCTTCACATTTCGGAATGCTCTGTCACTCTTATTTGGGACAATAACAATTTGATAGATTTGTGTCTGAGCTGTGTTTCCTAGTGAATGACTGATTTGTTGACAGTGTAATACCCAGCTATACTGGATATCTGTAATAAAACACACATACTGAAAAGACGTTAGCCAATGAAGAAGCTGTTTCCGCTTATCAGATAACATAAAAACTTGATGTGATTAAAATGTTTCTCCCTCTAGACAGTTAGTACTCTAGTTTTATTTTTTCCTTTTTTTTTCCTCCCTTACATGATCTTTTAAAGAATTGTCAGGTAGAATAAATTCTCATGATCACATCCAACACTGATTCCATTTCAAAGGAAGAGAATATTTCAAAACTATCAACAGAGAAGGTCTGAAGCAGTGTTTGAAGAATGCAGCTTTAAGTAAATTCCCAAGGCACGTATTTTTTGGCGTTTTGACTAATGTCAAATGTAATTCTACACAATTCAAAGAAATTATCTGCACTTGTGTTCATGCTGCACCTAGTGCAAAAGAAATATGTTGCTACACTGTTCCTCATTCTGTAATCTCTGGGAATGAAAATATGCTATGGGAGGTGATGGGGGGAAAAAAAGCAACTTTGAAACATCCTTGCTAAATGCATCAGAAAGAAAAGGCAATACCTGGAAGATATTCTGCTCTACCAGACATGAGAGGACTGTTACAAAGCTTTGCTCCCTCTTAAAGCCAAGGCTTCCTGGTAACTACAAAGAATGATTATTTCTTTGGGAGCAATTATCTCCTTGGCTGAGAAGTTTAAGGAAGACCAAAGAGAAGAAGTGGCTTAAATTTTTTTGTAAGAATGGCAAAGGACTATTATGCAGGTCCATAGGTACCCTGCTTCCTTAGCCATCATCACCTGCTTTGTGGAAGAGGACACCCAGATGAAGATGTTGATCTCTGCTGTGCCCAAGAACCCCAGTGCTGCTCTTTCTTTTTCTTCTACTAGGGAGAGTCTTTATTTTCTCTTCTTTTTTTTTTTTCTCTCTTTTTTTTTTAAGTTTTTAAATTTTGTTTTCTCTTTCTCTCTTTTGCTCTTCCTTCCTCCACTCCTTTCTCCCTTCCTCCCTCCCTCTCTCCCTTTTTCTCTAGCTCTCTCTCTCCCCACCTTTATAGCTTTCTCCATTAACAGTCCATGTGTGCCATCAGCTATAAGCCCTGCTAATATAACTCTGCAGATGTGAACCTGTCCTGATATCTTTTGTGCAATAAAACCTATGATTAGGATGGCAAAAATGGCAAAGAGATATAATATGGAGATAAGAGACGCTAAAAAGAATTTTGAATGGTAAGGGAGAAAAAGTTGGAGGCACAATATCACACAATAGAAGAATAATGAACTTTCAGAAGAGAATATTTGGAAACCAGAAACAAAGAAACCAAAGTCTGAAAACATAGTTCAGAGGTAGAATTTTTAAAATCCTGATATTGTGAAGAAAAGAGCAAAAGGCACTAAATATTAATGTCCAGGTCTTTCCCTTAAAAATGTATTTGATTATTTTCTTTACCATGCATTTGCACTGCTCTTTTTTGAAAAAATTATTAAATGAAATCTGAAGAAAGGGTCTGGCACTCATCTATTTGATCATCTGTATAAAAAATGCCCATAGGTGATCTCCCTTTTTCCACCTACATTTAATTTCTTTTACCATCCATCTGAATGATTATAAATAAAGAAGAAATAAAGCAAGTTTGATATTATATGTTTCATTTTCTATTTACAGGTTTCAGATTTGAGGCTAAGGCTCCAAGTCTGAAAGAAGGATAGCACAGATTTTCTATTTTCCTATTCATAAGCAGAAGGATTGGATATTTCTGAAGCACATGAAGCAAATAAAAGTATCTTTTATTATTATTCATAACTAAAATTCTGGTTTATTTTTATTCTTACTGTAGCTTTTATGGAAAGCTATGCATCTGAGTCAGCACATCAAAGCAAAAATCATTTCCAATTCATGACATCTCTTTTTCCTCCAATTACTTAGTTTCATTTCCTTCTCATTTCATTTTTCCCTTTTGACTCTCACTCACTCAGATGAAATTGCTACACAGTGTAATTCTCTATTTGAGAACAATATATCATATTCTTGAGTAGGCTTTATTTTAACCAGCCTTTCTTCTTTGTGGTTGTTCTTTTTTTTTTTTTAAACTGCAATAATTACAGAGCCTTGACATATAGAGCTAAAATGTAGGAAGGAGAAAGACTGTATGGGAATAATACCTGTTTGTGCATTTTATTATGGCTGTTGCGGTCATATCTTCAAAGTGTCATTTTTCACTCTTCCTTTCCATACTATTGTGTTGATGACCTGTCAAGTTTCTAAATTTATCTCTTTCACGTTTTTGCAGTCTTCATCTTTCCTCAAAGCTTTATTCTATTTATTCTAGCTCCTCTACTTCTCTTTCATACCATATATAATTTTTTTCTGTTCTACTGTATCATCAACTGTGATCGTCTAAGCCTGAGTTATTTTCAGCAATATTAGGGTGCCAGGCAATGTCAAATGTATGCCTTTGTGTGCACTTCATCTGTAAAACTCAAGGTACTCAGTGCTCTTGAATAGTAAGAATTTCCAGACAGTATCCTATAAAGCATCTGACAGAAGTGCTAACATATTAATTTAAAATTTGTACCACTCTGCAAATATATTTCTATTCACTCCCTTTGCAGTGGATTTTCTTGGCACACATCCTGCACTTGACTAGAAACATATAGGCACTTTTGAGGGTTGCAGTGCAGCAAGGTTGTTGGTATATGCCTGGAGAGGTAGTTCTGTGAATCATCCTCCTACAACAATACAGGGGAAAGAGATCCTCATCTGGATCTATGGGGAAGGAGATATTTCTTCATCATCAAACAAATGCCTTTGTTTTAATGATAGCAGAGGAAAATGAGTTTCACGTGCACCGGAAATTGCTGTCTGGGCTTGTTAGTGGTCCTCCACCATATTTGACACCTTTCCCCTGCTGCAGCCTCCATGACCACAGAGCTCCAGCATATTAGGAAAAATTGAAATGTACCTTGTTTACTCACAAAACAAGGATGAAAAAAAGAGTGTCCTGGCTGTTATATATACTATTTTCCACCATAACTGTTGTTTTTTTAAAAGAGTAGTTTGAAGAAAAAGAAATGACATGAGTAACAGTGAGTCTGCTATTAAAAATCATGTCCTCAATTCACTAGAGTGGTTATTCAAAAATAGCTTACAAAAAAACATACCCCCTGTAGTATTGTCAACGTCAATGAGAGTTAAAATAATCTGAACAAATGTGGATTCTGCAACTAAAAGCTTCATATTAACCATCAAGTACTTCTGAAGTTTCCCTCGAATTTGAGCAAGTCAGATTATTGCGATTTACTTCTCTTAGCAGGTTGCTTCTCTCCAGTGACATCCAGGCATTATTTAATACTGTCTGAGTGACACGATGGCAACTGTATCAAAGTGTAGCATTTCTGGGCTAGAGTCTTCAGTGAAATAAAAACAACATTCTCAATTTACCTTAACTGATGATATAAGCAAGAATCCTAAAGTAAAATTTTCACTGCAAAATGAATATGCCAAATGGAGAGTGTCCAGCTGCTCAGAGGAGACTGTTTTCCAAATAAAGGGTGCCCAAAAGACTGATAAAGGCTCTCATCTGTAATTCAACCAGGATTACTGGCAGACTTGGAAGATTCTTTTGCGCGTCTTTTGATTTGCAGACGGTAGAAACAAGGATGTAACCCCAAAGCATAATATACTCAATAATAAACCCAAAAGCAATAAAAAATTATTTGAATCATCAAGCTGTAAGTAATCATGCAGTAGGGAGCAAGGAGAAGCTATGTATTTTTAGCATTGGTACAGTGCTAAATCACACTCACTCATAGTTCCACCATCCATTCTTGACCAAAGAAGACTTTCTTTATTTTCAGTTGTGATGGAATTTATTTAAGTGAAAAACATCTGAAATTTTTCAGTGGATCTATGGAATAAATACATTCCCTCAGATCACAGTCATACCTGTATTTATTCTGCAGGGTTAAATGAGTAAAACTAAAAATGCCTTTATATTGGTCAGCAGCTCCAAATACCTAGAGGGACCACAGCTGAGTTAGGCAGTGCTATTTTTACATAGCCACTTCACACAGAAGAACAGCAGTTCAAATACAAATAGCAGTTCAAATAGCAATGTGAAAAATAATAGTAAAAAATAAAATCTCTCAGAACTCTATGAGCAGGACTTTGTGTGGGTAAGAAGTGAGCACATACGCAGCAAAAAGTCAAGAATCTGTATCCAGTGGAATGGTGTCTCCAGTAGGAGCAAAAATGCCCAAAGTCAGGTGAACTGACACTCTCCCTGCACTTTAGGTGCAGGACTCTCATTAATAGTTAACAGCAACAATACACAGGGAACAAGGTGAGAACAACTCCTTATACAAGAGTTCAAGAAAGCAATTAAATCTGAATTCCCAGAGAACATTTTTGGCAAGCTTACAATTAGTTCAGATGTGAATATCCTCCTTCCCCAGTGTGTTCACACTTACAGACACATAGCAGAGGCAATAACTGTAGCCCTGATTCTGTAACAGTTTATCTATCACGACTGAGGTATTTACATCTTCCTTGCACACCTGTACACAGTGCTTGGTAAATGGTTTTGCAAATATCATATTCCAAATTTTTTTTATGTATATGTTGCTGTATTTAATACAGAGATCCATTACCCTGAGGATAAATTGGCTTCTGTCACCTGGATATTTTTTTTGAAAGCTTTTGGCACTTCCATGGTTGCATGACAAGTTTAGACTGCTACAGTATATCCTAAGTGTAAACTGAGATTTGAAATCACAGTACAACTTCATTTATTCAGTATTTTCTGCTCATTAATTTTTTTCTTTTTCTTGAAAATGCCCACCAACTATTCAACAACCCATAGTGGAGTGTAATGTCATATATAAACTTGTCTTGTGGTTATAATAAATAACATTTCTCAAGATCACATGGAGTTTCTCAGTATTCTTCAACTGTGTGGTCAAAATAGAACTGTAAGAGTTTCAGTAGTCCATGTGTAACAAAGTGCTGGTATTATTTATACCACTTTGTGGGTCAGCTCATTGATTACTACAGATGTATGTGTGCATGTCTGTATGTTTATATATGAATAAATATACATAAATAAAGGCAGGAAAAGACAACATATGTTGGTATATGTCAAAAAACTCTCAACTTATAAAGGACCACCCATAAAACTTACTGTAATTTAAGTGCCTGACTACAGTTTGGATTTCTGTTTTCCTTAACACTGTTTTCATGAGCTTTTAATCTCTGTTACTTACAAAGCCTCAGAACAAGTCACAGCTCACTGACAATTCAGTATCCTTTATTTTATAAGGAACACTAAGAAGAGAGAGTTATATGAGCTGATTTTGCCAGCAATAAAACAAGAGTGATTCATCTCATTTTCCACTCAAAATATTGACCTTCCTTACTGAGAGGTTTTGGTCAAAATCTCTTCTGCTTTCAAAACCAAAGAGGCCTCTCAATCTGTGATCTGCAGAGTCAGGAGACTACTTTTAGAGTAGTATCATGACTGGAAAGTCCACATCTACACAGAATAACTATTGGCGGAGAGGCATGGACAAAGTGCCCTAAACCAATGTGGTTAGCAAAATGTCCGCTTTATTAGAGAAGAGACAGCTTATATACTGCTAATTACACACACAGACATGTGATTCTTTCTCGGGATACATTAGATACATAAGGAAAACATATTGCGTTGTCCAGGACTAATTGGTCCACAGCAGGTGTCCATAAAACTTGTTCACCTTCCAAGAAAACTCCTCCTTCACCTTGGCACAAGGCCTGCAGCCATATTAGTGGCGCAGTATTTTTTACTATCTGCACCCAGCTGTGCCAAGGTAAAGGTCTCAGAAATCCAATACAAATTGTTCACACAATTTCTGCACGGCTACAAATAACTGTCTATTTTCTGTAGAAGCTGCAAGGTCTGCATGCAACTGAATTTCCTAAAAGAATCCTTATGCATCTTCTCGGCATCTTCCCAGCTCGTATGGCTTTCTCCATAGATTGAATAATCACATAGTCTGTAAAAATGTGTATAAAAGCTTGGTCGTATGGATGTAAATAAGGATAACAGAACCTCAAAACAAGATTGAATTGCGTTAAAATTAATGTGATAACATTCATGCTTCATAACTATAGAGAAGGAAAGCAGGACTCTTTGAATTGATGTAGAGTACAAAACAAATACTAGATTATATTCATGCATAAAATTAAAATGATGTTTTCATTAATTAACTCCCTACATGCTTACATTAGGTTACAAAAAACAGTTTGAAGTTCAAAATTGACTTTTTTTAAGAAGTACACTGGAGAAGAAAAAAGCAGATTACATTTCATTTACGTACACTACAATTAGAAATGTGTGATGTTTTATTAGTAGTAAAACCAGTGCAAATATATTAAAATGTGGTACATATATTATGCAGTTTTTGTTTTCTGACATACCAGAAACTATTTACCATAAAATAACATAATATGCTTCAGCTTAAATAAGTACTGTGCTTTTGGTTTTGACTGAATAAAAAAAGGTGGGGAAAAAAACTCAATAGGGTTTTTTTCTGACATTTTACTAAGTTTCTAAAAAAACCCGCAAATTTCAGAACAGAAACTAATATTCAGAATTTCAACCTGTGTTCTCTGAGCTTAAAATCTTAAAAATAAATATTCAGTTTTCTCCAGTGGTGCACTGAGCCTTGTCCAGGTTCAGCTGATAATGAAATATTGCAATGACAGAGAAGTTAAAGAGAATGCAGTTATGAATATTTTGGTAAATATGAGTGGGAAACCTCCAACAACTTCCATGATTACTGATGTATATACATATACATACCTTTGCTTTTAATATTCCTTTGTCTTCCGATCATTTCTGTTTGTGTTCCTTGAATATTCAACAGCACCATTTGTTGACAAAACTATTCATTTAAGGAGATGTTTCTAGATCATTATACCGTATGGAAACCAAACTGTGAGATACTACTCGAATATGATACTAACTTCATTCTATAAATTGTGAGGAGCTGATGATTTTGTATCAGTTTATAAGTTTTCAAAACTGAAAATCTGTTTTCTTGAGAAATTCTAGCTTTTCATCTGCCCATCATATGCTGAATTGCCTTACCTTTTCCACTTGAGCTTTAACTTAGTATCATGTTTGGCATGAGATATGGGAAGATCTTCCCAAGTCAGGTTGCAGTTGTAACTTTGCTCTGAGTTCTGAGCAAATGGAAGGGACACGAATAATCATTGAAAATCGAAAGCTTTGCTTGTTGTCTCCTTCCCTCTTCCTGCAGACCATCTTTCTCCAGGAGCACCAAATGAGGGGGAGAAGGCAAGAGTAGGAGGACCTGTATACCCTGATGTCCAATGCACAATGGGAAGGAGAACTGCAGATCTGTGGAGGCTGCTTTACTTTTGCTGTAGGTAGAAAGCAAATGCAGCTTTACTCCATTGTACCAAAAAGACAGGCAAGCAGCAATGTCACTTATTAAGAGCAATATCTGCTAAAAGAAGTTACGTATGTTTTTTGCTCTCCTTTGCTGTTTGAAATAGTAGGGAGTTCTAGTGAACAAGTAGAAGTGTGGGACTGAGGCAGATTACTCTAAATTTTAGCAGCCTTTGAAACCAGGAGTTGGATGTAGGCTACTTGAACATTTCAGACTGTAGAAATTTGCATAAATACTGTGAGGAGTTTAATGCTTGGAAAGTTTCCTGCAGTTAAAGAAACACGTTTCCTTGTGTTAAAGGAATATGATACAAGCTCTTACTATGCTAACACCAACATTCAGTTCCATTCTCTTCAACAGAAAAATACCAACAGAATTCATTAAGTCTTTTTTAAGGGCTGAGAAAGGGAAAATGCATTCACAATGCAGTCTTGTAAAATGTGAAGAGATCGCTCAAGAGAGCAATCAAGACAATATGGATGCTATTTATAACTAAAAAGAGCATCCATAGACGAGAGAAGTACTGAAATCATTGAGCCTGGAGCATTTTTAGGGTACCCTAGAACTGTGTGAAAGGTATGCTTTTGCTTTAAATAGAAGAGAAAGTATTAGAAAACTGTAAATAGTTCTCCATATGTATCAAAGGTCATCGCTTTCAAAAGGTCACCTCAGACAAACCTTAAATTCTTCTGATGTCTTTCCTCTGGACCATAATCTAAGCTAATAACACGGAGTATTCCTACAATGCTCAGTTGTGTGTTTGTGTCGTTAGCTCTGGCACGGTAAGTGTCCCAAGGCTACTTTAAGCAATAATTGTTCTGTCACTTTGTAACCCAGCAGACAAACAGCAGCATACATAGCCTAGGAGCAGTCAGTGGTGAACGTTTGCTTGACTTATTACACATATAACAAGATACTTAAACATTCAGTTGTCTGTTAGCCTGTGCAAAGTGTAATTCTACATGGAGAGAGAAAACATCCCTTGCTTCCGTTTGAACATGCATTAATACCACTGTCCTCTTTAGAGCTCACAGTTGAAATTGCTACATTGTTATGATCAGAAAAGAAAAAAAAGTGTGTTTTTAAAGCATTTATGACATTGGACCCCCTTCTGAGTTAGAAAAAGGAAAGTAATAAATTTTTTTGGTACTTAGAAACAATATTAAGCTCTTGCCTGATCTGGTACTGAATTTCTCTTAGATTACTTGGAAAATTGTCTTTTTGTTATGGTCCTGTAAAGCAATCCTAATGATCTGGACAAGCCCTGAAGCATCTCTAAGGCTTTATGGAAAAATTAATTGAGGATTCACTGCCCTTGGAATTTACTATAAGTGGAAGTTAATAGCTCAGGCAAATTCTCTCCTATATGTTAATAAACTACCATGGCAGTGTGGTGCTTCTGTCTTGGCTTCTCAGTTATTATTCCAGTATCATCTCAGTTAGCTTCTACAGGTTCTTATTAATGTAATTCTCACCTAATCCCCTTTCTCTTTTTCTCTTTCCTGTGTCAGCAGCATTTCGATACATAATCTTTTGCTGTGTACACTTGTTTATTCCATTTATTTCAACACACTTTCTAATGGCCACTTCCCCTTCTATTCTATTCAAACACTAAATCCATAATTTGCTAGAGATCCTTCCCAGAACTTCTACAGCTGGCTTGCTCTCAGTTGCCTCTCCCTCCCCATCCATCTTACACAGAAAAAAAATTTAGAATTTCCAGTTTTAAATAATCTAGAAAAATCTACTAGGAGGCAGTAAGCTCTGGTATGATATTGCATTTGCCACCGCCTTGATGTATGATCACTTTATTGGCCTTGTCTGCCAGGTCTGTAGATTGGGACAAGAAAGGATGGAGCCACTGCGTCCTATTGAGCCACCAACAGCTGAGGTCCACTGACTGACCACATACTTGCCTCCAGTTCCCGACAGAAGGAAAGTTGTAAAAGCATGAAAGCTCTTGCAAGCATAAACTGTCTTCATGGTCCTGTGCAAAAACAAAATACAAATATACCCCAACATATTTATATAGATGATATTCCTCACCCCACCCACTTGCAGCAGTAGCAAAATGTACTGTTTGCTTGTCCTATTACAGCTTAACCAGTAGTTTAGAAATAATATGAGAACACATATTCACCCACATTGTTCTCACTGCACGTCCAGCCTAGTGAATTCCTGAGTGCAGGCAGTTCCAGCATCGCTCAGATTGGAACACATGCAGAAGCTCACCTTGCTGGAGGCAGGCACTACTAAAAGTTCTACAGGACAAAGAAAAATATTGCTAGGAGGAACTGGGTATTTTACCCTCTCCTCCCCACTTCCCTCCAGTGTGTCATCTAATTTAGGTAAACCTCCAACCAGTGTAAACAGAAAATTCCACTTTAATATCAGAAACAGAGTTGAATTACGGTTAACATGCTTGTTAAATTAGACAAACCTTTGTGGCACTGCTGAAATCTGATATGCCTAAAGGCCAGTTCAAATACTGTTAGTATAGTCTAAACTGAAACATGTTTTTTTGTAGAAAGAACCCACTTCTCTTAAAGAGAAAACCCTCTACATTTTCTTAAAAGAAACAATCTTATTTTTCTCTATCTGGTGCAGCATGTCTTTAAGAAACTTCTAAGTACTGAGGCTATAACATTTTATTTCCATTGGGAAGTTAAAGTGCTTCCTTAAAGTAAGTATTTTGAGAGAAGCAGACCAATATTTCTGTGATGATCCTGCATTTTCTACCAAACAAAATGTTTACTCCGGTGAATAGTCCTAGGATTTTTAGATTTCTGCCACTTCCATATGCATTGTTCTTCAATTTTTTTTTTTCATCAATAAGAAATCATTTCAATGAGACCTCTGGCACCACTAACCAGGACATTTGCTACTAGGTCTTTGCAAAGAAGTCAATAAACAGAAGTTTCATGCCCGGTACAATTGAAATAGCAAGTAAATGGTATTAAAAATTATAAAAATTAGTGTATCTGCTGGGATTTTTTTCCTTTTTTCTTTTTTTTGAACTTACATTTTACTTCACAAAAAAAGTAAAAATGCAATAGCAATTACTGTCTCAAGTTACTGCCTAACAAGGCAGCAGTAATTACAAAAATGATAGCGTCTTGAAAAATGAAAACTGTGGATGCTTAAATTTTGGATCAGGATTTCTATCTGAATACACAATGGGTGATTTGTCCCAATTAAATCTTTATTTTAGTATCATTTTCTACAACATGTAGCAAAGATGTTACTGCACATTTCTTCATAGACAGTTTTTGATACATTTTTGCTATGCCTTTATATTTTTTTGGATAGTCAAAAGGCAATGATCATGGTCTTATCTTTAAAACCAGGTAGTGCATCAAACACAGCAAATAATAACGCTTACCAATTGAAAGGTAAACCTTGACAGGGAAACTAACACCATGAACATGACTTTGGTATACAGGTCTATGAGGCTAATAATTTAAAGACACAATCGAGATTCTGAAATTATTAGCGGTCGCTTCCTCTTTCCTAAAATCAATCTCGGATTCCTCTTCTAATCTAATTCCAAATAACCTTTAAATATTTCTTTAAAAATATCCTAAACTATCTGAAAAATATGTTCCATTTTAAGAAAAAAAACCTCAAAAATTCCAAACTTCTTATTAAATTCAACTCAGAGCTACCGATACAATCAACAAATACTAGCAAATCCAAAAGCTTTATTGAACACTAAGAAATAAAGTAGCCTAGGAAATATCCTGTTGAAATGTTTTATGGGCTAGTAACTTTTGAGAGCAGTGATTATAGAAGCAATCCTCAAATGAAAATACTTTTTATGAGAAAGGTCTGTGGTTTTCTGTAATTAGAAAAAAATACTCCCAGCTCTAACCTGCTGAGCCCAGAAAAAAAAAAGACAGGAAAGATCTCAGTATTAAATAATAGAGAAATAATGGTGACCAATGAGACAGAGAGTGTATAGTCATTAAACAGAAACTGTGTTCATAATAGGATTTCCTTGCAAAGATAATTTTGAAAAATACCAAAAACTTACAGCATACAGATCTCTCATCTCTTTCCTTTCCCTTCACCTGCACAAAAAGACCTACAAAAAAAGAATTCTTTCTTTCTCATGATAAAGTCAAAATACACTATATTTTGAATGACAACATTTGAAATCCTCAAATGCTCTAAGAACTGCCTACTGCAGGAGTTTAAACGAAATGCCTAAGGCAAATCAATATTCTCCTGCCATATTCTGTCATACTTAGGTCTTTTGTGATTTGGAAAAGTTTAACATTGCTGTAGCTGAGCCAGTGGTGAAATGTGTGAGACTGTATATGGCTAAGAGGTTCCTACATGTGATCACTTGCACTTAAAAACAAAACTAAAAATACCAACAGATAATAATTCATAAAACATTTTGTTCTCAGGTTTTAACTGAATAAGAAATCCACATGCCTTGATTTATTATGAAGAAGACCTTAGGAAGCTTTTGAAAGGATAACTCTCCAGCTGTAAACATCCATTCCAAATTTAGCCACAGGTGCATCCACCTTCATGTGTTCTGTCAATACACGCATTATTGATTTCATTCATTACTAAGCAATGGCTCATATCTTCAGTACAAAAGAGATTCCTTAAAATTTTCATGAAACACAACTATTTCAGCTGCTGCTTTGCACAAAAATGTAACATGACCATTTTAAACATCTCTATGTCCAGTTTAGCAACTTGATTTGGAATTATTTTTTTCTTCTCTTGAAAGTAAGAGAAAGGAGAAGGTTGAAGGCTCTATAATAGGGACTCCTTAGAGAATCAGCTCTCCTATTCCATTAAGTATGAAAGTTTAATTCCTGTCTGCCCTTCAGTTTACTTATCTGTGTATCTGCCACTACGCACTTGGAGAAGGCTTCTGACATCTCCAGGTCTAATAATACAGTTGCCAGATAGCAATGTTGTTCCTGGAGCATACCAAAAGGCTGAGGCAGTTATGGTGAGTGAAAGTAAGAGCAGTGAATTAACAGAGGCAGCCTGTTGCTCTCTTTGCCTGAGGGATTTTCCCAGTTATATTAGCTTTGACCATTAGATGACCAACTACAGCAGCTAACAGAGAAATGGATCATGTCCGTCTTCAGCGGGGACAATCAAGACTGTGAAAAAAAATAAAACATCATCTGCTTCATAGCACACAAAGTTCCTGAAATCCTGGTTACAAGGGCCAATGGAGAGAGGGAAGGTGCCAGATATTAGGGAAGAGATGAACTGCAGAGAGGTATGTAAAGGAGGTTCAGCCAAAATTCCTCTAACACTCAGCCAATAGGGCTGAACAAAGCTGGATTTTACCTTCTCATGAACAGCTGAAGTTAAATATGAAAGTTGGCTATTTTCAGTCACGACTTAGGCTGGCAGGGCTCAGTAGTACAATGAGATGGCGAAAACTGGTTCCTTCCTAAAGCTAGCCCAAATTAGCATAAATCCAGAGAAAAAACTGTTGGCCCTGTTCACAGGAACCATGATTAATTACGGGTTGTCCCAGTTTCAGCTGGGATAGAGTAAATTTTCTTCCTAGTAGCTGGTACAGTGCTGTGGTTTGGATTTAGGATGAGAACAATGTTGATAACACACTGATGGTTTAGTCCTTGCTTAGCAGTGCTTACAGAAAGTCAAGGACTTTTCAGCTCCTTGTGGTGCCCTGCCAGTGAGAGGGCTGGGGGTGCACAGGAAGCTGGGAGGGGACAGAGTCAGGGCAGCTGACCCAAGCTGGCCAAAGGCATATTCCATACCATATGGTATAATGTTCAGCATATAAACGAGGGGGAAAGCTGGCTGAGCGTTGCTGCTCAAGAACAGACTGTGTATTGGTTAGTTGGTGGTAAGCAATTGTTTTTCATTTGCATCACATGTTTTTCTTGGGTTTAATTTATCTCTCTTTATGTCGTTTTCCTTTTCAAAATGGCATTTCATTATTGTTATTATTTTATTTTTTATTTTAAACAGTTGTTTTATCAACCACAAATTTTATTACTTTTGCCCTCCATATTCCCCACCCCATCACACTAGGAGGAGTTGGGGGCAGGCAGTGACTAAGCAATTGAGTGGTGCTTAGATGCTGTCTGGAGTTAAACCACAAAAGGGGGATTCATTTCATGCAGCAACCAAGGTGGCAACTGCTCTATCCTATGAACAAACTTCCATACTACATCAGTCAAGAACTTCAGCCAATTGGCTTGTGACAACTCTTTACAGGTAACTTTTTACATCATTCCATTACGTCTTTCAAATTTCAAGAAGCTGGAGACTTCGGGTTTCCTTCTCCAGAGACTCTACTGAAAAACATTCAGGAAAAAGATGTATTCTAGATTAAAAAGAGATGGAGAGGACCAGAGTCATTAAGTCAGCTTGTGCTGTTCTATAGATCTATTCAGGAGTTTGGTAGAAAGAGAAGGAGATAAAAAATCAGGAAATAATTATTGGCTTTATCAATGCTTCAATGCTACACAGACAACAGTGATCATATGAAATCCTGATGGAACTGGGAGTGACTCCTTAATTACATTGAGAGACAAAGTCCAAATGACACTTTCACTCCAAAGGCAGAATTTGGGTAAGCACAGATACTTGTTTCCAACATAGCTGTCTTGCTGTTGACCTGAAGTCTTTACGGTTTATTATTGACTTTCCAACTGTTGGTTTAATTGCCTCCTTCCACCTAGTCCTCTCACAGAACTTTAACATTAATCGTGTATTGTTTTAAAGAACACACAAACATGGGACAAAATCTGCTTTCATTTGCTCCAACTGCACATCATGCTCTTCTTTAGGGTATACTTCTGAATGAGATGGGGGTTTTTTTACCAAAAATTTAGTAAGATTTATTAACAGTGGGAAAAGAGCTTGAGCGGCTCCAAAGCTCTGGAGTTTTGTGGGCATCATAGATAGGAACATGCATATTCTTGTTTTTCTGAAATCATGAGCCAAGTTGAAGCCAGTCCTTAAAATACTTAAAATGCATTGTATAGTTAGCACTTTCTTCTGGTTTCATCTCTCACTCACACTATTTCAAGAAAATTATTTTATATTGCTCTAGTCATTCATTTAAAAAATGAAAAGAAAAAAGAAAGAATAAAAAAAACCCAACCAAACAAAAAAAAAACAAACACCAAAACTTCAACAAGATCAAACCTTTCTTTAGTGTAGGAACATACACATCATAATGAGGAAACAAATTAAGATTCTTGAATCATGTATGGTTGTTGTGGTTTCTGCTGCAGCTGCTTGTCCCATTCCTGCCTCAGATATGTCTGTTCTTTTCTTAAGTAAGCTGCAGTCACTTAACCTCAGGGATCTACAGCCTGGTATAGCAAGAAAAGATGAAACTAATGCCAGATTTGCCTTCATAAATGTGACCACAAACTATTGGTCGCCAATAACTCCTGAATAAACACAGCAAGTGAGCCAAACCTGCCCTGGGATGGGGAAACTTTCAAAGTTTGAATGAGCTCCCTTAGAGAGGGGCAGGAGCCACTGCTCCTGTTAACATGCCCTCTTACCAACCAGACTCCTGCATTATACTGACTATTACAATAAGCACAGCTTATCATTATCACACGTCCATTTGGATTTCAGGGAGTGCTGAGGCAGAGAACTATAAATTTACCCACCCACACCCACAGTAGTTTATTGTGACATATTTTCTCAGGCTTCAAAAGCATAAACAGTGACAAATGCAAATCTTTACCTAAAATAATGACTTTCTGGTGTCAAAATGCAAACAATCCTGAAGAATTGGTTTACCTTATTATATTTATTACTTAAAAAAAAGAAATATCTGGAGTCATCAAAAGTGAAGACTCCCATGCAGAATTCAGATGTATTATTTGAAATTTTCTCCCAGATTCATATATTGAATTTTGATATTTCATTCTTTAAATCAATATTCAATTTTTAAACATATTTTAAAAACCTAAAGGAAGGAATAAGCATGCTAAATTATACTCTTGTTCAAATAAGGCCTTTGACTGGATAGCATCATCGTTAGCCACTGTTAGAGTAGTAAAAGAATGCAAGATGTAAAAGAAAAGTAGATGTTCTGAAAAAGTAAAAAAATGAAAGAAAAGAATATGAAGAAGGTAAGCTATAGAGTTATGAAACTAAACTCTGTACAAGCAGCGAAATATTTTGTCCAGTTGTTTTTTGTTTGTTTTTTTTTTTCAAAAAATAGCTAGATTTATAAGATTAAAATCTTTCAGTTTTAAAGCTTTTTCTAAACAGGGTTTCTACTTTCTGAGATAAGAGCCAGTCAGCTTGTATGTTCCCAGCTGTAACTTTTCAGGCTACATTTGAAAACATTCCCTTTTGTAGATACAGGATTAAATACTGTATCCTTTGCAGATCAATAAAATAATCCCATCTATTTCTCTGAGTTATAGATATGGCCATAATTCTAATTTTTTCCTGTATTTTTTAGTCCTTTTTGCTCATGACATTTCACTTTGCATTATGCTTTCTCTTAAAGACTGTACCCAACAATACGGGAAGGAAAGAATTGCAGACCTGTCAGGATAGAAAAGGATATTCATACTGCACTAATCTTTTAATTCCTGTTTTTTTCAAGCTCCTGTTTGAGATTCTTTCATCATCATTTTTATTCATGTCTGAAACTAAACACTCCTTTATTACTGAATTATGTTTTCTCACCAAACTGTTCTTTTCCACAGAATTCTAAGAGCTTGCATGAGGTTATGCTTTGGATTTGCGATGAAAACAGGTTTTATAACAGATGTTTTAGTTACTGCTGAGCAGTGCTTACACAACATTGAGTCATTTTTTGCTTTTCACTGTCCCACCAGTGTGGAGGCTGGGGATGTACAAGAAGCTGGGAGGGGACACAGCTGGGACAGTTGACCCCAACAGACCAAAGGGTTATCCCAGGCCATATGGCATCATCCTCAGCATCCTCAGGGAAAAAGAAGGGAGAGAATGTTCAGAGTTATGACATTTGTCTTCCCACGTAACTGTTAAGCGTGATGGAGCCCTGCTTTCCTGGAGATGGCTGAATGCCTGCTTGCCACCATGGTAAGTGGTGAATGAATTCCTTGTTTTACTTTCCTCTCACATGCAGCTTTCACCTTACCTATTAAACTGCCTTTATTTAGGCCCCTGGGTTTTCTCATTTTCACCCTTCAGCGTCTCTTCCCCATCCCACTGAGGGGTGGAGCTGGGTGAGCTTTAGAAGCCTACTGAAGTTAAACCATGACAGAGACACTTTCCATATTAAATTCAGCAGTTACTTAGAAAGCCACCTCTGAAACCACATTTTTTGCAAGAACATATAGTCCTGCTCTACAGCTGACAAAGTAGATGTTCTTTGAATTGAGTACTGTGCAGGTATGTTGAAACACATCAAGCCACAGAAAACTATTTTGATGTTCATTTTCAAAATCTGAGAGCAGAATATAAGAAACAACATTCACTATAAACATTTTAGAATAATGATAGTAAATTAATATTCATTGCTAGAACAGATTTATTTCTAGCTAGTGTTTTTCCCAGCACAATGCTATGTCCTAAATATACTATTTTCTTGGGAAAATTCTTTCTTCCGTTATCCCGCTTTGAATAGGCTTCCCGTTCCTCATACATGAAAGATATTCTGGTGATGGGATAACCTCTACCTTCTCTACAGACTTCATCTCTTTTCCTTCTTAATTTTTTACATTTTTTCTAATCTGTCCCTAAGTCTGGAACATCATACTACAACTTACATGTACTTCTATCTTTTCTTTTGGAATCTATTAAACAAAGACTCCTGACTTTTCTGAAAGAGTTTAAAATGTTGATCCACCCAAGTAAATATGTTGTCTCCAGCCAGCAGTGTTTTTTATTAAAATTCTTACATTTAAATTAAAACCATCCTTTGTTTGCTATTTGTAAGGCCCAGTCCTGTCTACCATATCTTGGAATTATGAAGAAGAGTCTATATGTTTTCATCTTTTATACTGCTGAGTTACTCTACTATGAAAATAAGTTTAAATTAAATTATTTCAAATAGATCTGTGCAGTGCTGGAAATGGATAGACTTAACAGGAAAAGTGGAACTCCAAAGGGTAGATAACAGAGGAGAAACCTGTCTTTAATCAGATTTTGGGTCAAATAATAGTTGAAGAAAGATTCACAACTTCTAGTAGCCCTTTCCCTCTTGCACAAATGAACAACCACCCTGGCAGCCTCATTCTGCTAAGCAACTGCCACAGCATCTGCTCCAGCAAACCCTGGCACACACTCAGCTCTGGCTTACAAATGGTCCTAGGGGGCAGCTGAAAGCTACATCCACCTCCTGTATTTTCCTGCATCAGAAACACAATATCCAGCATCTTCAAGCAATTCCTGAAACATTAAGTGTATACTGGAAAATGTTTGAAAGCTATCTCAGAAAGCTTGGTGGATTAGTAAAACAGTAAACACTTGAATATGCAATTACATTTCTTAGTACAGAAAAACAAGAGTGAACTTAAGGTCACTAACACCTTTATTCAAGCTATCTGTATCTGCAGCTACGTACTGAAATCCTTTTCCTTGATACATGTCCATGGTAAACCTGTCTAGAGAAAACCAGAAGAACATGGAAAAAAATGCAAACTATACTAAACTTCTGTGAACTATACTGCATACTTGACTCTAGTTTAAAGCAAAGGTGTCAGTTCTCATTTTTTTAAATGAGTTCACCAGTTCCTTCTTGGGAGGTAACTGGTCAGAGTTCTCACATGGTTGCTCTCCTAGGGGAATTGAATATCTCTGTTTCAACATGCCCAAGGCATTTGCTTTCCTTACTTGCAAGACACAAGCTTTCTGTCACTGACATCAGAGGAATTATCAGTACATTTGACAATAGTGAAGTTCAGCACTGAATATAGCAACAATTATAACATGGCACCTTGCTAAAAAAGTTGTGAGAAAAAGTACTTGGAAAGCTTTCATTTATGTAAAAAAATAATTAGAAAAGAAGACTATTTTAGTTTTACTGTTAGCATTTAAGAAGTGGCTATTTAGGATAGAAAAAATGCCTCTTGGTCACAGCAAACTCTGCCTGGACATATCAAGAAGACACAGAAGAAGTGATTGCTTGGCAATATTCTACATCAATTATAGATAGAGTAGTAAATAATTTGAAACTGTCGCTCAGAGAAAAGTTGATCTTCACAGCAAGAAATGACATATGGATTTTCTTTTTCTGTTCAGAGAAAACTTTCAGATACTTTTATATTTGCCTTTTATTAACGATATTTCACTCTTTGAATACCGTGCTGTGAGCTTCAATAACTCTTAGGAGCTGGACTGTAAATCATTTTAAGCCCTATAAAAAGTGACATAATCAAATTCAAGCATTAACAAATAGCTGTGTATAAGGGTTTTGGTTTAGAGCTCTTGACTGTTTACTAGAAATACAAATACCCTGTCAATAATATGGAACACAAACCACATGTTTTATATACATATGTGCTTTCTAATAAAAGAACTGGTTAGGAAAATGGATGCCAGTTTGTGTTAAAAAGTATGAGTTAAAGGATATCTAAGTCCATCTATTGTCTCTGCAATAGACTATCAACTTCTGTTAGTATAATAAAACATTCTAGATTCTTCTTTTAGAGTGTATCTAGTATACAACTAATAGTATGGCTAGGTTCAACTTATGGTTAGTTTAAGTAACAGTAATGTTTACAATTTATTTTTTTTACAAGTCTAAATTCCACTTTCAAATGTCTAAAAATAGTATGCAAACTTTAGCAAAATGTCTTCTGAGGTTTTTTATTGTTTCAATGAACCTGGTGCCTCTGAGCTATCTTCATACTCAGGAATCAGTGATGGTCTGATTAGTCTGTCTTCTCATTTTTTGTAGTGAGTACCTGTGGATTGTTCTCCTAAAGGCAGATTTGGACCTTTCTTGGTAAGCTAACTCAGAATACTTTTTTTTTTGTTAGTTGTTATGGACACTTATAAAACCAAAAAACATCATATAACTCATTACATAATTTTTCTCAGAATGAGGCATTCAGATTGATACCCTGGGAAACAGCCCTTGAAAACAAAGGGGTCCAGGAGGGATGGACGTACTTCAAGAAGCAAGTTTTGAAAGCACAGGAGCAGGCTGTCCCAGTGTGCCGAAAGGCGAGCCAGCGGGGAAGACGACTGGTCTGGCTGAACAGGGAGATTTTGAAAGAAATTAGGGTAAAGAAGAGAGCCTACTGATTATGGAAAAAAGGGTTCACTACTCAGGAAGAATTTAGGAATATAGTTTGGTCATGTAGAAAGAAAATTAGGGGGACAAAGGCACAACTTGAACTGAATCTCGCCACCTCTGTGAAGGATAACAAAAAGTCCTTCTACAGATACATCAATAGCAAAAGGAGGGGCAAGGAAAACCTTCATTCTTTACTGGACATGGGCAGGAATAGAGTTATCAAAGATGAGGAAAAGGCTGAGGTATTTAGCACCTTTTTTGTCTCAGTTTTCAACAATAAGGTTGTCCTGAGGACAGCTGGCTTCTGGAGCTTGCAGACAGAGACAAGAATCTGAACAGCCCCCCTGTAATCCAGAAGGAAACAGTTAGCGACCTGCTGAGCCACTTGGATCCCCACAAGTCTATGGGACCAGATGGGATCCACCCAAGGGTGATGAGGGAGCTGGCAGTAGAGCTTGCCAAGCCTCTCTCCATCATCTACTAACAGTCCTGGCTCACTGGGGAGGTCCCAGATGACTGGAAGTTGGTGAATGTCATGCCCATCCACAAAAAGGGCTACAAGGAGGACCCAGGAAACTACAGGCCCGTCAGCCTGACCTCAGTGCCCGGCAAGGTTATGGAGCAGATCATCCTCAGTGCAATCACACAGCACCTACAGGATGGACAAGGGATCAGACCCAGCCAGCACGGGTTTAGGAAGGGCAGGTCCTCTCTGACCAACCTGATCTCCTTTTATGATCAGGTGACTCACCTGGTGGATGAGGGGAAGGCTGTGGATGTGGTCTACCTGGACTTCAGCAAGGCCTTTGACACTGTCTCCCATAGCATACTCCTGAAAAAGCTGGCAGCTTGGACAGGGGCACTTTGTACTGGGTTAAGAACTGGCTGGAGGGTCAGGCCCAGAGAGTGGTGGTGAACGGTGCTGCATCCAGTTGGCAGCCAGTCACTAATGGTGTCCCCCAGGGATCAGTGTTGGGCCCAGTCCTGTTTAATATCTTTATTGATGATCTGGATGAGGGAATTGAGTGTACCATTAGCAAATTTGTATATGACACCAAGTTGGGGGGGACTGTCAATCAGCTGGAAGGCAGGAGGACTCTTCAGAGGGACCTGGACAGACTGGAGAGTTGGGTTGATTCCAATGGGATGAGGTTCAAAAAGGCCAAGTGCTGGGTCCTCCACATTGGCCACAACAACCCCATACAGCGCTACAGGCTGGGGACAGAGTGGCTGGAGAGCAGCCAGGCAGAAAGGGACCTGGGAGTTTGGATTGACAGGAAGCTGAACATGAGCCAGCAGTGTGCCCAGGTGGCCAAGAAGACCAATGGTGTCCTGGCCTGGATCAGGAACAGTGTGGCCAGCAGGTCCAAGGAAGTGATTCTTCCCCTGTACTCAGTGCTGGTGAGGCCACACCTCAAGTACTGTGTCCAGTTCTGGGCCCCTCAGTTCAGGAAGGATATTGAGATACTGAAGCAGGTCCAGAGGAGGGCAACTAGGCTGGTAAAGGGACTCAAGCACAAGTCCTATGAGGAGAGGCTGAGGGAGCTGGGGCTGTTCAGCCTGGAGAAGAGGAGGCTCAGGGGAGACTCTCTACAACTACCTGAAAGGAGGTTGTAGCCAGGTGGAGATTGATCTCTTTTCCCAGGCAACTATCAGTAAGACAAGAGGGCACGGTCTCAAGTTGTGCCAAGGGAGGTTTAGGTTAGATATTAGAAAGAATTTCTTTACAGAGAGGGTGATCAGACATTGGAAGGGGCTTCCCAGAGAAGTAGTGGATTCTCCGTCCCTGGAGATTTTTAAAAAGAGACTGGATGTGGCACTTAGTGCCATGGTCTAGTAACCGCAGCAGTAGTGGATTAAGGGTTGGACTTGATGATCTTGGAGGTCCCTTCCAACCGAGCTGATTCTATGATTCTATGATTCTATTCTAGTCTAGTCTATGATTCTATGATTCTATTCTATATCTTTGGTAAATTGTCAGAGTTCATCAAAAGTGTCAAAACTTCGGTTTGGAAATTCAAGTTATCTTGGAGGAACCAGACATCCATTTCCATTTTAGTGGGCTAAAATTTTATAATACAAAAACCAATTACGATAGCAATAACATGTTTTTATCTTCTTTAGAATCATAAAATAGTAATAGCAGCAGCATAAGATACTGTGGCTGTTTACATTACAGTAGCAGATTGAAAGGTCACCACAAAAGGATGATAGATATCTCAGTGTTAGGTGTTGCTTTAGTCTGAGCTTACAGTTTAAATAAACTGGGCAAAATTAGCCTGGATTTATAGATCTCTTTGACTGAGTCTTAGAGAAAGAAAGACCAGATCCTTAGGTCTGGTTCTGTGCTTGTCTTTCTTTGAGTTTTCTTCTTTCTACGTGCTGGTCCCTAATTTGAAACTGGCAATTAAATTTCAACAGCAGTACTCTTTCCATGATATTTTTCAGTATGATATCAATAACTTCAGTTCAACAGGATGGGATGAGATACCACAAGCAAAGCAGACTGAAAAATGCAGTCTGTTTGACATCAGACATACTTCAAAGATAGAAAAAAATTTAACATTTCTCTTCTGACCTATAGACATTGTATAGTATCTATTTTAAAAACAACAACAAACAAAACAAATAAAAAACCAGTGTAAGATTCAGGTTGCATCAATTCACACATAAGCTTACTGTCTCTTAAAATACTGTGCCTCAAAAACAACCTCACTGAAAAATAAGATTAAAATATAGCCTTTTGGGATTTTGGTTGGTTTTTTTTTTTCCCTCTAACAGAAGGCAGTGTATAGTCTATCTGTTTTATAAGGATGTTTTATAGTTTGTTTACTGTGTAAGACTCGTACAGAAGGTCAGCACTATGCAGAGTAGCAGTAGGAAAGTGGTAAGTGTACATTCATACTTGAAAGAATGGCATCATAAATCAGTTGTCTCCAGAATCATTGAATTATTTTCCTGAAGGAATGAAAAATCAAATTCACAATCTAATAATTTTCACAATTCTTTCATAAAAGATGATGTGAGCAATTTTTTATAGACATTTGAAACATGAAATAATATTTTTACAAAAAATAAAAATTTACAATAGTAACTAATTAATTGTCTTCTATGACCACTGAAAGTAAAAGCAGTTAGAATTCTACTGTTTGTAAATATGATTTTAAGTTTTCATGGATTTCAGCAGTTGAAATAATATAATAAAAATGTATGTCAGAGGAATAAGATAAAGTTCCCTAGGATCCTTTCCATGTCTATGCTTTTCCTTGCATTTTGTAGATTTTTATCTGATAGGACTTACACACAGTTACAGAATTGAAGGTTGGAATGCGAAAAGTTTGACTGTAATACATTTATAATATGCCTAAAATTTTAGATATCACAGCACGGACATTTCAGAGGCAGCTGAAGACTAAATGAGTTTTAAAAGTGCCTGTGAAATGTTTTCTTCTTCTCTTTATTTTTGAGTTTAAAATATTAACTAACATTAGCAGAATATTATTTATTTTGTTGTCTGGCCAAGGGAAAAACCCACTCTTCTTCTAACATTCCTGCAAAAGAAATAAAAAATTATGTCTAGGGGATGAATGACCTATCACTCCTCGCAAGGTTTAAAGTTTTTAAGCACTTTGATGAAAAGAAAGTGAGCACAAAGGAGTGAAATCAATCCAGTTTTTATCTTTGGGCCACCTGGAAGCTCCCTAGTAACACACCTGCCATCTTTGAAAACAAACGGTTGAAAACTTACCAGGATGTATTTTTTTTCCCACATTCCTTCAAATTTCCATTTTTCCCAGCCACTTTTTCTCTCTGTCATACACACACACACAAGAATCAGAAATCCCACCTCATGCCTTGCTTTGACAAGCCAGAGTCCCTCAAACTTTTGATTCTACTTAGATGTACTCCTAGGAATAGTAGGAATGCTTTGATAGAATAGCCTGCTTAGGGCTCCAACAGTTTAATTTATTCAGCTGATTAGCAAGAGAAGAGAAGGAAATTACTAGTTACCAGCATTAAACTTAAATGTATTCTACAAGTAGTTCAGTTGTCAACACGAATGCTGAAGGAATGAAATGTTCCTCAGTTGGTCAAAGCAAGTCAAATATTGAAAGTAATTATTAACCTAACTAGTGTTATATCGTCACAAATATCAAGTGATTTTCCACATGAAGTCCACCCTAGACCATACAATACTTTCATTACCCCCTGTGTGGGATAAGGTAGAACACACGCTAAACCAATTCACAGCTGATTTGAAGCTGGAAGACAGTAAATTCTTCAGAAGATACATACAGAGGCATCTTCATAGTTTGTAACTAGTATTAATAAAATCTTAATTACTTGACAACTGAAATGAACAAAAAATTCTCTCCAATAGGGGCAATATATAACTGTGGAGTAAAGGTGAAAGAATAATAATAATGTGTTCAAACACAGAAGGCAGGGAGAGTAATGAGATAGATGCAACAGGAGGACAGGAGTTTGTGCTGGGTGACAGAGCACAAACAAAATTCATCCATTTTACTTATGAGTCAAACATATAGCACTTTCACAACAACAACAACAACAACAAAAAAGGTAGAAGGGAAGAAAATGTTATAGGGCATTGAATTGTATTAAGAGCAATGCATTTAAACCTAAATGAGTGAAGTATCTTGTTCTACTTGGTGTTTACCACACATCACGTGAAATCCTACATTCTATTTTAAACATCAGATTTGAAAAATGACAGGCAAATTAGGGAGTTCAGAGAGAAATAAAAAATGATTTAAGCATTTAGAAAACGGGTCCCTCGAGACACCATCTAGGAAAAAAAAAGGCTGAGGAGAGACATGATAACTGACAAAATATGCTGGGGGGGTGTAACAAAAGGGACAGTGAGCAATAATTCTTGCATAGTCTTCATTGACTGCCAACTAGTAGGTTTACTGGGAAGCTACAGCAAGGAACCCATGCTTTAGATAAACACAAAATCTTTATAATAAAGGTCTAGGCTTTATTATAGGTTTGTTCACCTTCACTGGAGATGTTCAAGGTCAAATAGGTAACATCAGTCAGCAAGGTTTAGGGATAGTGTACAGTCCTGCTACACTGTAGGAAATTGACTTGTTAGCTTAAAAAGTCCATTGTGAGCCAAGTCTGTCATCTGTTTTTATAAGGATGTGGATATGCAAATACACACCTAAGTACTTCACAGCTATATATGGAGGAGGATATGTGATGGATAATCCTTCCGTTATGACATATATGCACTATCCAATACCGCATAAGTGAAGACACGATAAATGTCATAACAGAGGTTGGTCATTTATTATACAGAATGGATTTTCTCCTTTCACTGTTCTGCAGGCTGAAATGCTTCTTACTTGACAACTATGCAGTGCTGAAATAAAATAGTGGAGAGCAGAGAAATACAAAAGATGGTTTAACTTCACTAACTTCGAAGATGGCATAACTAGACACAGGCTGAGAATTTTCCATTTGAACAACCTTTTCAAATCTGACTTTTTTTTTACAGAGTGCGTCTGGATTAAAACTCATGGCAGAGCTGCAGTTTACAGGCTTTTAACTCTTAGTGGGCTAGCACAGGGGTGGGTGAGGCTTCCAGCAAAGGCTTGGTGTATGCATGACTGAAAGTGTAGGAATGCCACAGCCACCTCTATGGCTGCTTCAGTCTAGTTACTTGGTTTTTCCTTTGCCATAGTCTGGGAAAGGTCCACTCTACACCTAAGGAAGTTCTTTGTTTTGGAACTGTTGCTGCCAAATGAACCTTATTCTGTCTAGGCAAGTGGGTATCTCAATGTATGAAGTTAGGCTGCTAATAAGGAGTCTTACTGGCAGGAAGAAGGATAAGATTGAGTGGTAACTGCTAAATGCAGTTTTACTTCAAAACCCCTGCCTTGAAACCACTGGCTACTGGATTCTTGGAAAGCACAAAATGTGTAGGACTGTTCTACAAATACCAGAAATCCTACTCTTTTTCATAAATGTTTGCTATTAGTTGAAATAGTGGGCAGACAGGATAAATAAGGTGACCAAGTATGGTAGTGGTCTTCTATATACCACTTAGATATACAAAAGTCTTTGGGGCCTTAAAGGATCCACCCGAGAATACTGATGGAGCTGGTAAAAGTACTCACCAAGCCACTCCATCATTTACCAGTAGTCCTGGCTCACCATGGAGATCCCAGTTGTCTGGAAGCTAGCAAATGGGATGGCCTGAAGGAGGATCTGGGGAACTACAGGCCTGTCAGCCCGACCTCAGTTCTGGGGAATCTCGAGTGCCATCACGTACAGGACCACCAGGTAATCAGACCCAGCCAGCATGGGTTTATGAAAGGCAGGTCCTGCTTTACCAGACTTATCTTCTTCTTTGTCAAGGTGACCTGCCCACTGGAGAGAAAGCCTATGTGTGCTATCTACCTAGACTCTAGTATACTAGTTGGTATCAAAAGTAGTGTGAGCGGGAGCAGTAGAGCAGCGATCATCCCCCTGTACTCTGCACTGGTGAAGCTGCACTTTGAATCATGTGTTCAGTTTTGGGGCCCTCATTACAAGAAAGGTATTTTGGTGTTGGAGCATGTCCAAAGAACAACCGAGCTAGTAAAGAGTCTGGAGCACACAAGTCTTATGAGGAGTGGCTGAGGGAGGTGTGGTTATTTAGCCTGGAAAAAAAGAGGCTCTGGGAAGACCACATCAGTCTCTACAACTACCTGAAAGGAGATTGTAGTGAGGTAGGAGTCAATCTCTTCTTCCAAGTAAAAAGTGATAGGACAAGAGGAAACAAAGTTGCACCAGGGGAGATTTAGACTAGATGTTAGGAAAAATTTTTTCACAGAAATGGCTGCCAAGCACCAGAACAGGCTGCCCAGGGAAGTCGCTATCCCCGGGGGTACTTAAAAGGTGTGTAGATGTGGCACTTAGGGGCATAATTTAATGGTGGACTTGGCAGTGCCAGATTTACGGTTGGACTCTATGATCTTAAGGGTTGTTTCCAACCTAACTTGGATCTAATGATAAGATAAACAATATTTGCTTGGTTTTAGCTATTTATACTGCTTGATAAGTAGATATTACAGATTGGACATTCCTAAAACTGTAAATAGGCATTGAAAAACTGAGAATTCCAGCAGTGCCTTTACATGTTCTTTACTCAATATTTGCTTTTGCAGATATGGGAGTTTTTTACATTCCATAAGAATCTAATTTTCAGAAGACAGGGGAAAGAAAATGTCAACCAGATATACCGGATGTCCAAATTAAGATACTCAGTTGTCTTTTGTTGCTTTGATAGCAACAAAACTTTTTCCTTAGTGCTGAAATCTGCATATGGTTTCTGGTCTGAATAATTTCATCACCTTCATACTATAGCCACTTTGGCAAATCTAATTAAGAATTTCTGCATTTTATGTAGGACAGTGCATCAGAAAGCTACTCCATCTGTATAGAGAGATGTGAACAGCTATAGCATATACTGTAAAATACTGCCTTCAGAAATTTTCATTTTATTGGTAACTCTCACTATTGTTTCATGTATGAAACACCTTAAGTGCAAAGTACTTTCATTTAAGAAAAATCCTAACATAAAACTGTCAGCAGAACACTGCAAAAGAGCTAAAAAAGTTATTCTGATGTGCAATACTTGCTGGTGTCATCTGAAATTGTGTTAGAAGCTCTTCTACGGCCAGAAGATCCCAAGCCTCTCTAGTAAGGGTTTGGATCTCTTTGCTCCATGCACTCTAAAGACAGGAGCCAGAAAGTGTATGATGATCCAATAGATGGGCTAATAAAGTGGTTGGGTTTTTTTTTTTCAGTTTATTGATTTTTAAACAAACTGATTAATTCTTAGACTTCCCTTTTCAAATAATCCATTATGAATCCTAAAGTCTATTTTCTTTTTTTTTCTGTCTGCAGTTATGTTGGCTGCACTGAGCTCTGCTAACTTTAACTCCCCCTAGATATCAAGGGTAGCCTCTCCAACTAGTCTTACTTACAAGAAAAATCCCAGTCTACCCCATTCTTGTCATTAACAACCCTCCTGGTACCTCACCTTCATGTACAAAAGTAGCAAATAGATCCCTGTAGGGCTGTCAGTGCTGCTTCAACAGCTGAGACACAGGACCTTCTGTCTAGTGATTCAGTCAGTTTCATTCTCCTCTTTCCTTCTGGATATTGAGTGATCTTGAGGTACAGCCATGCCCTCCATCAGTCCACAGGAAGGGTCCCAAATTTATTGCTATGAAACAGCAGTCTGGCAGGACTTACTGTAGCTGGTTGCCTTTGACTCCTGATCATGCAGGTGTGCTATTTTATAGTGCAGATGTTTAGAAAATGCTCTGCTTATAGAGAGATCTAATGGCTACAAAGAATAGCCTGTCCTTCTATGCCCCTGTCACTACTGAGAAAGGTGCCTTTACGTTTTCCCTTTCCCTGCAGAAATCTTTCATGGATTTGAAGATAATAAAGGTGCAGCCTTTAAATGAAGTGTGCAAAGTCTAAATACATTGTTGAGAATTAAGTCACAGTAAATTAATCACTGATTATACAAATGAAGATAAAAAGTGGAGCTCGTGCATGGAATCACAATGCAGTGTAAACTGTACAGGGAGGGACTGCCTCTTGCTATGGCAACCTCACCCCAGGATTTCTCTTCAGCCTCCTATATTAAAAAGCTGCACCACTGCTGTTGTACATTGTGTCACTTATCTAAGGAAAGAGATGGCTCCCATCCTGGTTGGACAGGAAACCAGAACCGGGGACTGCAAGAAGGAAATTTATACTTATCCCAGAAACAGGAAAATTGTCCAGGTTTACAAGCCTTGCAACGCCATAAACTTTCTGCAGAGCTTGGAAGAAACTTCTTGTTTTTCACATAATCCTTTCAGAGAGCTGCAAGAAAGGTGCTAGTGATCTGTGTTGAAGACATGATACAGAATTTTAACTTCAAATCTCTCTCAAGTCTTACATAATATGATGTTGTAGTTTTAGTTCAAAGGGGAAGATTTTTAGTGAGTTTTTTCATACCACCACGTAATTCGAAGCATGGGGGATCGCCTCCCATCCGAACTGAATTGGAAAAACTGTCCCCAGCATCTTGGGACCTGCTGGAAAGGTAGGTCCCTGAAGTGAAACATCTTCGGAACTGAGGACACAGGAGGTAAAAGCAGGTGCACACCAGAACACCCTCTCTTGGTACCTGGTTTCTTTTGCCAGGACTTTTGGAACCTCCTTCCCAGGGACCACCCTGCCTCAGCTGCAGCTGTTTGCACCTCAGCCTCAGCCATCTTTCACATCAGATCAAGATTGCCCTGGACCCAGCTGAGCTGCCCCGGTGTGACCAGCCACCGACATCACCACCAGCTCGAAAATTCCCCTTTCAGGGGCTGCACAAAGCACCGTCACCACCTGGCCTGAAATCATCTGCCCCCAGCACCATGCTGGGTCATCCTGACCCCACCATTGTCACTCCACATGGTTTACTATGTCAGAACCCACGTTATGGCCTCAGTGGCATAGGACTCCCCTTCAGACTAAATATCCATCCAGAGTTTTGTTTTAACCTTGGGGAGAGGTGGGTAGCTTGGTAATATTTTCTACTGTTGTTGTGTTTTTTTGGTTTTTTACAGTTTTAGTAAAATTGCTATTTTTCCTTCTTCATCCAGACTCCATATAATTTATTTTTTTTTACTTTGTCTATACTGAGGGAAAGAAATTAAAAGAAAAGGGAGGGTTCATCTCACTAGAGGTCTCACCTCCTGAACATATAATCATTAAACCAAGGCATATAATGTCTTTCTTAATCCTAAAAGTAAAAAATGTTAACAATTTGTTGTAGTACACTATGATATGTTGACAGCTGGAAATAAATATAAGTTATCAACAAAGATTAAAAAGATGTAACTGAATGAAAAGCAAGCTTAAACGTATATATGGTAATTTATATATATATATAGACGAATATACACTAAATATATAAAATGTATAAATGCATGGATATTTTTAATGTGTGTTTATGTAGTGTGTGTAAAGTGTTTATATGTACTTAATGTATAAATATATCTACGTAGGCAGCTTACATTTAAAATTTAAAAATGGAAAACTTGATCATGCAGAAAACTTGTTAAACTCATATGAGATTTACATTTTCAAAGATATTAATTCTATTGATGACATGTGTTATGACTCTACTAAAAACTGTGCATGTTCATTCTTTCTAACTGGGCTACTATTAAAACATTTAGAATGCTCCCATTTGCTGCAAAATTCAAAACTCAGGCACATAAACATTTATTCTTCAGTTACGTTAGATAAGCTAGAACATTGTATTTCTGCTGTAAGTGTTCCAAGTACAAAATCCATTAATATTTTGATAATGCCTGCAGAGAAATAAAATTTGGTGACATTGAATGAGTTGGAGAAGAGGAAAGACTACATATTGGGATGGTTATAAAGTCCTACCACATATAATGGAATATTTAGCTCCTGAGATGACAAGTGGAGTTTTTAGGGAAATAAAGTAATAAAGACCCTGAGTGAGCAAATCAGTAGAATGGAGCTACCTTGGAGATTAAGCCATGCATGTACTTAATATTTTGCCTAAATAAGATGATAGAACAAAAATTACTTACTCTTACATATCCCAAGAGAGTTACAATTTCTTTAATAGTAAAAAAAACCCACAAAAGTTGTAATATTACATGAAGTGCTGATGAATAACTTAACAATTTTTATTAATATTCTTTGTAGTACTTTTTTTTATTTAAAATCACAATCTTAAATTCATTTGGTCATACACCAGCTGCAGATGATAATTATATTTCTGTTTGTTTTAGAAGGATAGGATTACAGAAACAGGGCTACAGTCAGCTAAAAAATAAAAAAAAGATCAAGACCTCATGTATATGTGACATTTTGTTTTTCATAAATAGTCTAATATATGTGGCTTACAAAGAAAAAGTAAGAAGTTTTGCCATGATCTTCATTGCTTACTGCTCTGAGAGCATTTTCTGAGACATTAATTTCCACCATATTCCAGCACATACCACATCTCCAGAAGTTCTCCTAGTCCCAGCTTATTCCTCTGTAGGCCAACCAAAGAAAACACAGTCATGTTTCTTTGGTTTTTTTAGAATGTATCATCTCTCCTCAAAAACTAATGTTCCTCTGGTTGCTTCTTAATTAACATGAATTCTTTCCAATGGCTGAGGAACAGTCTTTAAAAAATTGTTTCATTTTTTAAACTAACAAAACATATTAATCCCTCTGAAAAATACACACAAACTTCATTACTGCTTCATCTCTCCACCACTGTGTGAAATTTAAAAACAGAGGTCCTGCAGGAGATGGCCATTTAAAAAAAATAAAAAATGCAGGCTACAGAGAAGTTCTTTCAAGATATTTGCAGTACTCAGAGCTAAAGTATTACATTAGCTTTCTTTTCCTTGCTTCAATTTATTTAAATATTCTACAACAGAACAAAAGACCAGTAGTAGGGAGTCTGCAGTGCAAATATACATGACAACTGGATAGTGGGCCATTTCTTTCAGCAAAGAGTTTCATTTGGAAGAGAACTCAACAACAACAACAGAAAAGTGGTTCTAAAAATAAACCAGACATAAGGTAATCTGTAACCCAATCTGCTTCATTATTTGGTAAATAATCTGATATAACTGGAAAATAAAGACATCAAGAATTGTTTGTTTATGTTTCTATGGCTAGTAATATCCTACTTCAGGATGTAAGCTTTTTTTTTCCTTTTGCTTATTAGTGTCTGAATTAATTCTTTCATTGTACAGCTCCATTTCATCTCTGATTGACTGCACTGATTACATCAGTGGCTCAAACTGTATGGTTAATGGATGCATTTTCCATGTAAAAACAGCTGAAGAGTGTTATGTGTCTGTGTTTTTTGCCAGCTAACCAAAGATGAGAATAAATGGTTAAAAATGTTCTTTTAAAACTATTGTGGGGTGGATTTTTTGTATTGTTATTCTCCTACTATACACCAACAATAAATACAATTGTATCCCACAATGTATTACGTAAAAGCAGTTATTTTATTACTGGCTGTGTGACAAATCTCTTCTTTACAATTATTTCTATAATTTTGCAAAACTTTAGGTTATTTACATCAGTCTCAAGAGAGATAAGCAGTATTTCAAGGTGGATCTGTGCAAACCTGAGTCCAGTTGATTTGAAAATTCAAAAGAAGCAGAAAATAGTTCATAAGGAGTAATTTGCTTGCTTAGGAACACATTAAATTAGGATACAGATAAAAGAGTACACAAACGCCTCCCTCCGTATTTCTCCATTTTGGCCAAACTTTTCATTTTGAGTGTTCTCAAGCTAATCAGCGTCTGAATTATGATCTTAGTAGTCAATATTTTTATTTAGTCAACTCTTTTTGGAGTATGAAATGTATGAAATAATTATTTAGTTGGCAAAAGTAATGAAAGCAAGCAGTATGTGCTGACAAAACCCTCCTGTTATTACACTAGAAAAGGAATACCTGACCTTTTCTCAGATTTGAAATTTTCTGCCTTGTAGTGTTTTCTTATGAGGAAATATTAAGGTTCAAGTGTAGGATACTACACTTAAACAGGAATAACCATTTGCAAATATTGTGTGAGCAACAGCTGGCTGAAGTCCTGTAAAAGATTCTGGGCCTTAGGATTGATTACAAGCCGAATATGAGTCAATAATGTCATCCCAAGCAATCACACCAAGGATATACATTTGAGAAGATAGGTAGCAAGATTGTACATGAAGCAACCTTATTGCTTTGGCTTGTATAAAACCTCTACTAAAATTTCACCTTCACTTTTGGACACTTCACTTCTAAGAAAGGTGATGAGCAACTGTATAGAGCCCAATGGAGAGCAATAAGAATGATTAGAGATCCTGAGAAGATGGTCCACAAGGGAAAATGGAAGAAACAAGGGCTGGATAGCCTAGAAAAAGGTTGAGAAAGAGGAAGAAAGATGAAGAAGCTCTTATTTTTTGTAGCAATGAATATATAGATACTAAGATTGTACTGGTAAGGCTAGATAACCACTGTAGGAGATGTGCTAGAGAGATTGTAGCATATCTAACAATAAAGTGGACAAATATTTGCCTTGGACATGGAAAAGGCAGATTGTTTCATCAACTGGAGAGATAAGCAGAGTGACTTCCTGTCATCCAGTTCTACTTTTAATATCATGAATAAGATGTCATTTCAAGGAGGAAGGGAAAAACATAATACTTATGAATATCAATTGTTGACAAATAAACAACACCATCAGGTGCTTGCATGCCTGTTAATTAAATAATGTCACTGCTTTTTAGAAATATTAATAAAAAGAGCATCACAATATTATGTGGCAGATACAAATCCACCCATTGCACAGATAAATGAACTTAATGCCAAGTGATTACATGATGTTTCTCTAGGGACCCTTTCCTCATTTTCATTTGTGTTTGCCCTTCTCATACATCAGCTCAAGATTTACCTTGTTGATTTTATTTAAATGTAAAGCCCTGTTAGTGTATCTGTTGTATAAATACATATGATTCTCTGTATGCTGTATACCTTACATACAGTTTCTATCTACAATATCAGTGATCAGATCATACCCAGCCTAAACAAAAGGTTCTTTAGCCAGTCTCTCCTAAGAAAAAAAAAGGCAGATGGTAATGAGATTTCTTGTGCATCTCCCAAATTTCTTTTTGTAATCCATATAAGAGTTTAAATATTTATGAATGCATTAAGCTAAACAAATTTCCTCTGTATATTTGATCTGTCTTTCCAAATATTCTACTTGTCTCAAATCATGACTCTATGATCCAAAGTTTGATTTACACTTAGATTCTAAGTTAGATATGAAGATAAACCTTTACTGGCATTTTCTATGATTGTTACAATAGGTCTTCATGGCCCATATGTGATTTCTAGCTGTGAAGTATTTTTATTGACTTTATTTAGCTAACATACTTTTTACTTAGCAAAAATAAAACTGAACAAGGTATGGTTTTTAGCCCCAGACAAGTATGTTTCCTGAAAACCAGAAACTGTAAACTGTGCAATATCAACAAAAGTCTTTCAACATGTATCTTCAAGATAGATGGAAGAGTTCCATGCATTATGCCTTTTATCATTTCAATGGTGTTCAATTTGAAAGATTTTATCTGTGACCTTTTTTCACTCTGAAATTTACAGCATTTGATATTCACTACTGCAGATTAAATCTCAGTTGCTCCCTTCCAGTAATAATAAAATCCTCTTAAAACTACTTACCTGTTATTAAAAAGCTCATTGTTTACAAACATAAAACATGATTACCTCTTACTGCGGCTCCTGATTGGTAAAATAATTTTGTAACATTGTTATAAATTTTCTATTTTATTAGAACAATTCCCAGGAGACAAATATTTCATCTACATAGCAAAGTAATTCAACAATTTACAGCAATACTGTGTGGAAATAAAGTACATTTTTCCCACTACATAAGTTACATACCAAGAAAAAGCTTACAATTACAGGCTTGTTTCTGTGATATGACTCTAAGAAGCACTCCTAGTTTCAATTACATCTGTTCAATGCCACCCTTGAAAAAAACAAACATCTGAACTCTGCTAATGTGTCACTTAAGGCCATTCACCTTCATAAGATCTGAAAACAGAAATCAGGCCCCAACCTCAGGTTTTCTAACGAACCAGATTTCACAAAACTTCTTCACTTTTTAATGAGGCATCTCGGAATTCTTCCAGGTTTTCCACTCTGTGCTATTTTCCTTGCTGCATTTGGAAGGCAAACCTTCCAAAATACAGCAGACTGTTGGAGGAGCAATTGCTTCTCACAGTGGCAAGGTGCAGCCCACCAGCAGTATTTTCTTTCTCTGGAAGGCCTGGCTCCAAGGCCCAAGTTTCTACTAAAAACTTGTCTGGAAAAACTGTGACTCAAGTGAAAAAATCTTGCTTTTGCTGGGGCAAAAGGTCCTTGATCTACATCATATTCATGTTATTTGCTGAACTGAGGATAGACCAACCCTAGGACTTTCCTGGCACGGGATGGCCTGCATGATGCTCAAGGACCAGGAGCAGCTGTCAGGGTCTGCAGCGAGATGCTGCCCCTTGGAGGGTTTCTGCCTCCAGCTGCTTCTCCTCTCAGCAGATCTTTATCACCTGAGCCCAACTGCTTTGGGGAGAGGACCACAGCTTTCCCCACTTCCTGCTGCAGGTGTTTGCATGTGCGTGCCACGTCAGGGCGTGTGGGGATGGGGATGATGATGAGGATGAGATGAGGAGAGTAACATGGTTAATTGGCTGTAACTCCAGCTGGGCCAAAGCAGAGGTGCTACTCAATCCCTTTGCTCCTTGATTTTGTTCTCAGCAATGTCTGATCATTCTCAGCTATTTTTGAAAATTTCCCTTTGAGCTTATCTTCAGCTTGTTAATTCTAATGGCAAAAGCTAAGTTATGGTACCAGTGTGCAGAATAGTCCTTCCTGCTTCCTGTGCATTTCCCTTTAATGTGACATTTCACTGATGTTTGGAGGACAATAGCACTGATTCTATTTCCACCTGAATTAGTTGCAAAACAACCTACACACTTTTTGTGTTACATCAGACTAATTCCAAGAGGGGAAAGGTTTGTGCCTCTTACAGCATGATTATATTTATTTTCAAAGGCATTGCAAGCTGCTGCAGGTCTCTGGTCCATACAGGTTTTGCTGGACATATGAAAAAAGTTTGCAAAGGACACAGTTTTAATCTGTATGATGGATATGAGATCATAACACTCAGTTAAAAAAACAACAACAACAAACAAAACCCCCCAAAACAACAACAACAAACACCCCCCCCGCCAACAAAATAAAACAAAACCAACCCCCCCCAAAAAAACCCACCAACCCAAACAAACCAAACCAAACCAAAAAAACTTAGATTAGCTGGCAATGAATATTGTTGAGAAACCCAAATAAATGGACAGAAAAAACTCCCTTATTCAATAAATCAGAAGTGCTATTGTGTCAGATACAGGCAGCCATGCAGTTTGTTTCTGAAATAGTATCTTTAAGATGTGCTTAGCTTTCTAATCACCAGTTTAATCATTCAAGAGAAAAAGGAGATCACACATTACTGTAAATTTCAGGGTCATGGGAGAAAGGTCCTAATTTGCAAGAACCTTGGTATGCAAGTAGCAGAAGGTAATTCATAGTATCTCTAAATATATTAAGCATTTTCAGTAGCTTGAGGAAGAAGGGGGTTATAAGAAATTTGTAAAATAAATTGTATTACAGAATAATATTGTGGTAACACAGGAGATGGAGAACTATGACTGCAGTCTCAAGAACAATATGCAGTCCGCGTTAATTGCAAAAATGATCATAATTTTGCCATCTGTTTCAGTGGAAACCATTAACAGTTTGTGGTACTTTGCATATGTAAGCCTCTTTATGCTCCTGGAAAGTTACAGCACCAAAACTCAATGGTTTCACAAGAGCGAGTCCAATGTTAGCAGCTATAGCTCAAGGGTTATTTCTCCCACTCCCACCTCCTCCCCCATCCCTTTTTTTAAGGCTTTTAAAATTCTTTGCAGTTGTATAATGTATTAGGACATTAAGTCTTCCAATTGCTTCTCACTATTAAGAGAGTCATTTGCAGTCTCCATTATGACATAACAGACCTTTTTATTCCTTCCTTATGAAGTCACTGATAATGTTTACCTTTAAGATGTCTCACTTAAGTGCTTTGAAATACTCTGTGGAAGATTGACTCTCACACTTGCTGTGACTAAGAGGGAATAATTTGGAGAGATCAAGTTTCTTACTCAGATGCCTCATGTAAGTGAATAAAGTTAGGCCAAGTCACTAGTCACATATAATATCAGTATAAGATGAAAAGGTGACATAGAGAAGAGATTTACATATTAGTGCTGCCATGCCAATAGTGGGAAATTTGGAAATCCTATTATATAATTTAAAATTCTGACAAGCAGCACTGCAGATAAACAACAGTCCATTCTCTGAATCTACAAAGCTATTATTATCTTGTCAAATTTGCATTAGGGTATTGTCACACACTGGACTATAGATATACTTTATCCAAAATTGTTTGTCCAAAAGACGATCATAGAGCCTGATGCTAATAATGCTAAGGTTGTGGGTTCAATCCCTGTATGGGCCAGTCACTTAGGAGTTGGGCTTGAGGATCCTTGTGGGTCCCTTCCAACTCAGAATATTCTGTGATTTGTTTGGTCTGTGATTTCCAAAATGAAAAATAAATGCAAACTAGGATGATGAAATTAATGAATTTTTTACCTTTTTTTTTCCTCAGAACTGTAAGGTGTCCCATCTTCTTTTCTCAACACTATTTCTGAAGACAGGGGGAAATTATCTATAATTAAATGCTTAGCATCACTCTTTTCATAATATTTTGATGCTGAGACATATATTTCAAGTGGATACAGAATGTATAGTTATCACTTTAGTTCTGTGAACCCAATTGTCATCTTTTCCTGGGTTTCATTTTGCTTGTGCTTTGACTCAGTAGAAATGCTATTTAATCCTTTCTAAATCAGTCTCTTCCCACTCATTCCTCCTCAACTGATGTATGAACCGCAGCACTATAAGCTCTTCATCTACAAATGCAGCTTTGAGAAAACTTGTTGGTAAGGAGGGCAGTGGGAATTGAGGAAAGAAAATTACATTTGAGAACTCAGGCTAGCAGCACAGATTTCTTTTTCTCTCAACCTGTGCATTAATATATGATTGTTTGCATTTAGAAATAAAACCCTTTTGTTCTGCCACTTACTCAGAACTTTCCTGAATAGGCAAGAGCTAGTTAACCATCTCCAAAACAATTTAAAATTCAAAGATGTGAAATAATTATCCTTGGGGGAAAAAAACCAAAACAAAACAAGCAGAAAAACCCCAAACGCGAAACATCACGCCAAACCCGAAGAATGATAATTAAGAGTCTGAAGTACAAAAGGGTAATGCACTGTCCTTTTCCCCAGTAGGGAAGTTCATTAGCAGTGGAATCGTGTCATTTGCCCATCTGTTCATAATTGCATTCACTGCAGGAACTAAGCGACGGAAGTGACATCACCCGGCTCAGCGCAGGCGGCTCAGTACATCGCATGCACCTTTGGCTCCACAGGGGCACTTGCTCCAGCTCCAGCTCAACCTCTTCTCCAACCTTTTCCGTGGCCTGGGGAGCCCAGATGATTTATACTCATTGCCTGAGCAGGGCTGGCCTGGATCATATCTCTGAGACGGGGGACAGAAATTAAATTTAATAAAGGTGGCACAGCTTTTGGATAGGAGTAAAGCCATATTGAGGGGGTAATTACCTTTCCACTGGTTGGAGGCACACATAGCTCTTGTGTGCACATCCTAAATATTGGGTGTTTAGCAGCTGCTGTCATATCAATGGGCTATTGAAACAGGCCCTCATTAGATTAGCGCTGAGCTTATTGCTTGTGCCAGTCTCATTATTATTGGTGACTAAACTGGCAGATTGTCAGGATGCCTCATGATGAGATGAGCTTTTGCAGCTCTTTGTTTGTAGTTATTATAAACAATGAAGTGAAAGCAATCCCCTGGGCATAGTCATGTCTCAGATGTTTTTTGCAAGTAGCAATCAGCTTGCAGAAGCAGCAATGGTAAACAACTTCTTATTTTAAGAAGCGATATTAATTAAAGCATGAGGCATGGTTCTGAAAGAGAACTTGTTAATTATTTAATGTCACCTGCACTATCAAGCCCACCAGTTGGAAACTGTTTCATTTTGCCTCACATGGGCTCTGCTTCTCATCTGAACCAGTGGAAAATCATGTGTGGCGCCAAGTGCCAAAAAAATAGTCAGTGTACTTATGGGAGTCATATCACATTTTAATGTACAATCCAGGTTTATTACTTCTAAAGAATTCTGAATGTGAGTAGTAGCCCATATTACACAGTGTATATAAATGCTAAACTTAATTGGGAACATTACATTCCTCATAAGAATACAGAGAATATTAAGTGGGCTGCAACTGCAGATATTCATGGTTATTGAAATTCCTGGCCATCTACTGATATCGTTGCATAGCAGTGGATGGTTTGGAAACTCTGCCCAGCTGTTAAATCAAATAGTGTGAATCAAGGGTTTGACATCTGCTAAAACATACACACATTAAGAAGGGAGAATTTTTTCAAACTTTTAGCAAAGCTTCTGCTGCCATTCCTGTAGCACAAGAAAAGGTTTCCTACTTTTCTAGAAAAACCTGCAGGTATGACCAGAGAAAGCAGGATATGATCTGGAATTACTGGGCCTGAAACAGTGCTCAGAGGTGTGCATGGACCATCTGACTTTGCTGCAGGGGAAATGGTAGCCCCACTAAGAACCTCTGGGACTCATTCAGTTACTAATTTCACCCAAGGCAGAAGGTCATTGGTACCACTCAAAGGTATTCCTAGTTTTAATGAGACAGAAAATTCCAACACATGAGTTTTTGTCGTAATATGACGATGTTCTTGTTAAATGCTGAAAAAGTGAACACAACTTAAAAATATGGAAAAATTGAAAAAGTGCCATCATTTTTACATCAATAAAAATTTAGACTTCTTTCAAATGAGTTGCAATCAATGACTTATTTTTTCAAATTAGCAGAGACTATGCTGTTGCATCTCAGAGAACAGTATGAGATATTTATGTCTAGTCCTACCACTATGTAGGAATATTGTGTATTGTGTATACCGGAATATGTAAATATAAATTAATGTGAGAAAGGGCCTGGTAGAACAGGCTTGCATGTCAAAGAACCATCCCTAAACTGACTTCAAACCATTAAACTGCAATGGCAAGGCTAGTGCTTTAAGGGTCATTAATCTCTGCTGGAAAATTTGTCTGAATTGTCACCTCGTCTTTTGATTCCAGACTGCAATAGATATCAATCTAAAAGAATACAGCAGTTCAGGTTTTCAACAATGCAGACTATATGAAACTCTGATAAAAAGTTTAAAAGATTGTATTAAAGTAAGCAATGTTCTGAGGACATTTTCGACAGGACAGTCATACTAAAAAAATAATAAGAGAAAAATAGGCAAGCATAACAAAGTTACAGGCATCAACAGCCACAGTAAAGAGAAATGGAAATTAGGGAGTAAGAAAGTAAGAAAGGACAAGAACATTGATTCACTACTTGCTGGTTTGAAACCAGGATTGTATTTTTTTCCTGCATACACTATGCAAGAAAAACCTTGGAGCCCTGAGGACGCAGCCTTAACCAAAGGATCTGCAGTATTAATGAATTGCAATTCTGATAAACTAAGATCCATCAAAGACAGAGAAGAATACAAAGCTTACCAGAGAGGTTAATTAATTATCTGATAGGTAGAGATAAGACAACAGGAGATCCATATCCCAAGTCGATCTAACCGAAAAGTTGACAGGGCGTAGCAGGAGGAATGTTAGCCCCAGGAAGGAGTATATACCAAGGACAAGTAATCAACGTAGTTAGATCTGGCTGTCACTCAGGGCTAATAGTGAAGTAAACACACTTAAAATGAAGCACCAAGGAATTTAAAAGTCGTATTTCAAATGAAATTGTCTGTGAGCTGTTTGTTCCTTTAAGAAACATTTATGATTTGTGAGAACAAAATGGTCTAGTAAGCTACAATTCTATTATCACCTTGCAACACACTAAATTGATTGCACAATAATGTTTCTATTTTTTCCCCACTCTCTCAACCATACTCAAAGGTGTCTTAACAGTCAATAAAGCAACAATAGCAGCAGCCACAGCTTGCTGCTGCTAGACAATGTTTCTGAACGGGATTAATTTCACTTTCAGTGGAAAAGAAGAGCATTTTTCTGTCAGGGTTAAGGGTCCAGAAAAGATGGCAACCTTAGTAGAGGCACATTTTCTTTTTTTTAAGGAAAAGAGCTGAGGTCAGTAAAAAGTGGGTTGTAGAAGATGTTATTTTCATGTATCCATTTCAGTATTAACATGAATTCCACTTGAGCATTGGCCAGCATAAGCTAAAAAAACCCCAAACAATCAAGTTGGATCTTATACAGGATGGCCAACTGGTAGATCCTTATTTTTCTAATCAATCATGAATGAACCCATACTCTGTTACAGAACAAAAATTTGTTCCAAAAACAGTCAGACTGGGTCAGAAAACTAACCTTTACTTCAGAAGTGAAAGTTATTTTTCCTACAGTTTAAAAGCAAAGGAGATTCAACTAACTAGAAAATCTGTCAAAAGGGAAGCCCATTCTTTATTTATTTGCACAAAAACTCCACATCTCAAACTCCATTCAGTAAAATAATTCATGTTGACAGTTTAAGTTTTCATTTAGGAAAACATTATTTTATCATTCATAAACTGTGGAAAGGCATTGAATATATTAAGAAAAAAAGGCAAAAAATGATTGGAACTGTAAACAGAGCACAGTGCGTTCAGCAACTGAGAAAAATACATTATTTTTTTCTACTTGAAAACCATAACTTTAGAAATAGGGATTAACACAGTAATTTATGGGATGTTCAATTCAGGCAGAATATCTCATCCAAAAAAAAAAGAGTAGAGTTGAGACGCGTTTGAGTTATATCTTGGGGTGAGCGGAAGGGGGAGGGGGAGAAGAAGATTATGAAATTAATATTTTTATTTTCAATTAAAAAATTTTAATTTTTTACCAAAAAATGAAATTATTGGAGATGTTTGTGTGTATTAAGTGTTCTTTATCAGTGCAACATACCATACTTCTGGAGAAACTCTATTTGAGGAATACGTGAGTTGCACTATGCATCTCAAAGGATGCCTCAAGTATTTGGACTTTTGCTAACATCTATTCTCTGGACTTCTGCTGGCATTTATGCTCCTTTGCATTGCAAAGTCAGCATGCACTACCCAACCATGCTCACTGGTGCCAGCTGCTGAGGGAGGTATTTCTGAGATAAATTAAGGGTTCCCTTAGGTGGGAAAAAAAAAAAAGAAAGGCAGCATTCTAGGTATTGAGCAGTAGGGATACTTACAGCTGCAGATTGCCTTAGCACAACCCTAAAATGCAGAACAGCTCTTTTGCTAACTTACTGTTTCCACGATATTCAAGACACTAAGCACTTCAGCTGTAAGAGAGCAGACTTCTTTCGTATTACCGGATAATAGCCATAACATTACAAATGTTTCCCATTTCAAAGGAAGAGAAGTTCTGACTATATTTTTGTTATTGCAATTGGTAAATTAGTCAGCAGCATAGGAATGCATCTTTAAAGTGGAAAAAATATAAAGAACAAATAATTGGCAACTCAGGCAATAATCACATCAACTTTCCATTTGCACTGAGAAAATCTGTAAGTGTCAATATGTTGAACAGGAGAAAAAAAAAACAATAAAACCAGAAACGCTGTAAAATGCTAAAAAAATTGCTAAAGGAAGTATAAGAAAAATAGTGACCATATACTGCCTAAACTACCACAAGCTTTTCCTCACTACTGAATTCAGTACCTCTGTTGTTCCTCCAAAGGACTTAATTGCACTCTTTTCAAAAGTACAATAATTATTATCCATACTTAAGACCATTGATTTAAAATGGTAAAATTTTCACCACCGAGATTTCACACAGCAGGTTTTCTGCTATTTTTTTATAATGGAAACTTCTCGACAAAACATACAAAAGGAAAAAAATATATAATTTGGCATTGTATCTCTGCTTTTATGTGTCCTTTTAAGAGTCTAACCTGTCTGTCAGCTCCCCACAGAGGCAGACATCAAATTAGAAGTAAGTTTCAGGAACATTTTATTGATACTGCTTTGTACTGAGTTCCCTTGATCATCAATAATCAGTGTCATGCTTGTGTTCTGCCTTTAGTTTTGGTGGGGTTTTTTTGTCTCTAGCTGTGGTCCCAGGTGGTGTCCTTTCTGCCAACATTGTGGAGATGCCCTGAATATCCTCCAGTTGTGTTTTTTTCCACTTTTACTTCTGGTCATTTTTGCTCCTGTTACATCTTTTTTACATTTTTGAGCTTCAGTGACACCACTGTTATTCAGGTGAAAGATTCCAGATTTTTAAAGGGGATGTAGAGATTTCAGTACATAGTTAACATAGGAACTAAGGTCTGGTAACCCAGGCACTGAGGTTTTCAGTTCTTCTTGCTTCCAAGCAAGAATGCGAAAGTGAAATTCTCTGGAAATTCACATGACATTTCAGTGGCTTTGAAACAGTTGCTCTGTCAGTTAAATACTAATGTAGGAGCTAAATGAATACACAAAGCTGAGCTACAATCTCTATCATAACTCCTTTGAAATCTGCTGGGATTCATATCCTTCAAATATAGTAGTAATCAGATCAGAATGGCACTTTTTGTCTATGCTGTTGGTAAGGGACTTCCTTCTATTTGTCTGGCATTCCAGCCTTGCATGACAGCTGACCTGTTTCTCATATAGTTCCTGACTTTCTCACCTTAGACAAGACAACAATACCTGAGGCAATTTCCCTTTAGGTCATGAGCTGTTTACCTCTTGATATAGTCATACTGTTGTATTTCCAGCTTTTATATGACTGTCAAGAACATTCTTCAGAACTCATCTAAGCTCTGATGGCCAATACAGAACTTCCATGGTCAAAGGTCCACGTGATATGGAGTCTTGCCTTTTGAAATTACTTTTGTAGTTGTTTTTAACTGTGCTGAGACCTGATCAGTTGTTAAGTCATAGATGTGGATTGCTAGGTCTTCTGCAGCATTGACTAACCTGTTTACAAGTAATTCCTCAGCCGCTTTTGCTGTTCATTATTTTTTGTGCTGAGCAGAAGTAAATACGTATGAAACAACCTGTACAAGAAGCATCATTTAGTCCTCTACCTCATTGATCTTTGTTCTAAATATCCGTGTTATGGAGTATGGAAAGGAGAGTTGCAATGGTTAAACATTGCCAGATAACATCATCCCCACTTGTTTCACTTTTCATCAGTCTGTTTCTTCAATGCTGGCTCTACTCTTCTGTTATTTGGCAGACAGTTGTCTTAATTCTCCTGAAGTGTACTGTGGCTCATTGTCTGAATATAGCATACCTTCAATTTCCTGATCATGTTCCTTGTCAAATTGTCTTCCCAGAAATAAAAGTAGCAATTGATTGTGACTATCCTGTTATTAAAATGAACAGACCTGCCTCACTCACTGCTGTAAGTTCACCATGGTTTTTGCATATTTAACATTTGTGTATAGTGTCCACAGTCATAGAATACTCTTTTCAGTATTTACTTCTTGCAACCTGACTTAGCCCAAGTCATTAGCTGCCTCCTAGAAAAGAACTACCAAGTCCTGCTTCATGTATTGCCAGACTGTGTTGGACTTCTTTTTCGGAACCAGAAAGGGACTGTGGCATGTTGAAAGACTCTTCTCCCAATTCTTAGAAAAATACTAGCGTTACACTCTGAAAGGTGCGCTTTGCTAAGTGTGTCTGCTTTCAACAGTGGCTTATCAAAAAGTTTGTTCTCTTTTTCACACCAGAGCACTAGAGTGTTAGTCTATTTTGGAGTTTTGGAGATGAACAAAGAGTGATTTGTTCCAAGACTTCTTTCAACTAGTTCTTTGTACTTTTTGAACCTCATATACATCTTGAACACAAAGTTGCAGGTTGCATAGTCACATTGTTTCACTCCATCAAACCCAACAACTTTTCTAGCTAAGCTTATACAATTTTCTTTTCAGTTAAGGTTGTACACCCAGTGAAGTGATGCATGTATTGCATTAGTCTTTCTGAGTTTCTTTGTTTAATCTGGTAGTCTCTATTGCCTGTATTCCACCTCACAATCTAGTCCCAAGCACTCATCTAAGAGTTGTCAAAAATTACAGTCTTTGTATTCTTGGTCCTGGATTAATTCTTCCTTGGCTTTAGTCAGATACTTTTAAAGAGGAAATAAAGGTTTTCAGTCTGTAAAATTAGGTAGTTGTTAAAACTTAATTTTGTAGCTTGTGCTAGTCTTCTCAAAGGTATTTGTTTGAATCCTAGATTCAAATTTACACAAACTCTCTTGTCAGCTGAAAGCTCTTCTTGTCCTTTCTAAGGTGTGCTGATTTTAAAAGGTGGGGGTTATTATGGAATTTTTTTTGCATAAGCTGCTCCAGGACAAAAGGGTGGGAGTGATAACATCAGACTATGTTCCTATCAAAAGTCCTTACTTGGTTAGAATACAGGGCCCTGCAGTTCATGTTCTCCTCCTTTCTGTCATGCGTTATTGCCATAGCATTTTATTTTGCTCCTAATTTTTAACTATAAACTCTTTTTATATAAACTTTTTAAATCTCTTGATAGTCTGTATCCTCAACCCAAAATATACTCTTAGATTTTTAGTGGAAAACATCAGCACTTGATAAATATTTTTTTAATCTAAAAGGATGATTGGTATTGCTAGGATTGCATTATAGCCTTCTCTGCAATTCAGCTCAAATAATATATTTCAACTATATATATAATACTATTACAGAGTCGTAAATATGACCAAGGAAAAGTTGTCAGCTTCTTAAGTACAACTGTACTGTGTGTTCAGCTCATGGAATATTTTTTCTTCAATACAGACATAAAATCTTCATGTACAAATGTAAGGCAGCAACATAATTTTCACAGAAGATAATTCCATTTTCTTTTTCATGTATACTACTGTTAGTAAATTTCATTTTGAGTTCTTAAGGTGGAATTTTTGCCCTGGAGTCTGAACAGGTTGTCTGTTCTTGCTAACTAGAAGGATTTTTCTGTGGTTAAACCCATTTCTGTGGTTAAAATATCCTTCAGGTCAGATTTTTGATAATGAAATGGAATATTTTGTCATGTTCCTGTTATAGGTCAATGGTAGATTACTCAGTTCAATAATGTAAAAAATCGTTTTGTCATCTATTTCTCATCTTAAAATCAGATAGTTTAGTTAAAAAACATTCCAGCTCTAAATCAAAGTAATAAAAATATATTTTCAGTTATTATGGCGTTTCCGGTGTCATTGTCTGCCCTACCTTTTCACTTACCACTTATAAAATAGAATGAAATTTTTATCTCCCTTTTTTCAAGCTTACAGTTCATGTTGAGGTCTGAAATTCTTACATGAGCCTAGAATCTCAATCCTAACACACATCCACTCGCACCACACCTGTTCACACTCATCTGTAAGCATTTTCTTGTCTTCCAATGCTTCCCCTGCCCATTAACACCATATTTTATTTAGTGTGTTAAATAAATAATACGGACAGACTCAGGAAGTAGCACAGTGGTAGAAAGGAGAGTGTAAACTTACCAACACAAGCATTGCAGCAGTCACTGCCTCTCCAGTTTTGAGCAGACAGACTGATTCATTGGTTCTTCTTCCAATTCTTGCAAATTTTTAAATCTTGTTTTTTTTTCCTCATGTTCTTTCAGGTGTGACAATCTTCCTTGAGATGCTTTTTTTTTTTTTTTAAAGGGAATAACACTGCAAAAATGCATCCTGTATGAGATTTTATAATGTCTTGCATAATTGCAAACCAGTTCCCTTGAAGGAAGGTCTACGGTACATGGGAGTGAGGAGAAAGTGGAACTAAAATAAGAATTCTGGAAATAAACATTTCATACTTCCAGGAGGCAGTACCAATCTTAAAATGCTTCCATATCTACAGTATTAGTTGGTTCATCTTTTGCTTAATGGATCATTCTGTGAATGGCCAGTCTTCGCAAACGAAGATCTGGGGAAGGGTCTTTTACCTTTCCAGCCTGCGCAATGGATTTTTTTAGGTGAGACACAGCCTGCGCTGAACTGAGCCCACCCTTTAATCCTAAGGTTCATCTGCCGGGGCCAAGCAAGCTTGGACAATGGCAGTGAGGTCCTCAGGACGTAGGTTTGTTTAGAGTGACCTTCTCATAGATGGATGGCCTCACAGGGCTAACGGGTTCCATCTGCCCGGGAGACCGAGGAATCGAACCTGGGTCGCAGCAGTGAGAGTCCTGCATGCTAACCACTAGGCCACCAGGAGTCTCATCATTCTGTGAAACATCACATTTTTTTTGATCACTTAGAGAACAATTAAAGCTATGTTACAATGGAACAAAGTGCTAAGTCTTGAGACTAATGAATATAATGGCAGCATAACTTACTTACTCAGGAGTCACAACATACCACACTGCTAATACATAACAATAATCCCTTCATTAGGAATCATCAACTCTATACAGAACTTCACAATATTAACACTTCCGTCCTGTGAGAGGAGAATAAATCATTCATATTCTATTGTAAATACAGGATTATCAGCTGCAAATCATAGCTTTTTGTCTTTCCTCCTTTGCCATATTATACACAATGGCTCCTGTCTCTGGCTGAGGATCATGATTAAGATACAGAAGCAGCAAATAAAAATCTACACCTGCTTTTTAGAGAGCTGACTTTGGCATTAGATGTTTATTAAAACAGCCCTTAAGATGTGAAAATTCCATCTGTAACATTATTTTTAAAAAATAATTAAAAAAATAAAAATAAAAAATAAAAACAAATCCATAATTTTCCAAGATGAGTTGTGTAGTGTTTCAGTGGTCCTTTTAATGATAGTGGATTTGTTTGTTTTCTAATAATTAGATGTTGCCATGAGAAAAAAAAAATTATTGAGTGTATCCACAGACAGTTTCAAGACATAAACTGATCACCAGCTGAAATCATGAAGAAATTTATCCCTATGGTATATTACTACAAAATTGGGTACATAACATAGGCTTTATTGCTTCCTCCAAAGATTTTGGCATTGACCTCTGGCAGACATCAGGCCTACTCGCTTTTCTGCTGTAGCATTTGCTGTGTGCATCTGCTTGTGAGTTATGGGATGGAAAAATATAATCTCTGGCAAAATGGCCATCACTCTGCTTTCCAATGCAGATTTGTTAATGGTGCAGGACCCATTGATTGAATTTTTCTGTTAGGCATACCCAATGTTATTTCCATCAGTTCAGAGAAAATACAACAATATTCATCTTATCTCCCAGTATACTTCTAGACCTTTAATTGCTATCAAATAGAGTGGAGTTGATAGAACACAAGCACCAGTTTATAGAAGAGATCCTGAAATACAGTATTGCATTCAGATTAAGATCAATATCTGGAACACAGTACTTCTATTACAAGAAAGAGTAGATGTTCTACAGGCTGCCTGAGTTCACATGCACAAAGGGTTTTCAAAGACCTAAACTGTGGTTCTGAATCCCCAGTTACCTATGAAATGAAATTATAATACAGAGGATTCAGAGACACTTCACAAAATTTGGTCATTTCTCTATGAGTTCAAAAGCCAATGCTGTTCAGGTCAATATGGAACTCCCAGAAGTTTTGCTATGTGAGAAGTAACTACATTTATTTGTAAAGGGCAATTCACTGCTGTGTAAAAACCTTTGAACCAGTTAAGGTTCCAGGAGAAATAAATCACTATTACAGTGCAATTCTTGAAGGATAATTAACCTAGACTATGCTATACTGGTATCTAAATTAGCGTACTGATATCTTGCCTGTCATCTAGAAACAACATGAAGAATATGGCCCAGAACTATAATAAAATTGTGGTTTGACACAATGTAAGGTGTTATTCCATATGTCAGAAGATAAGCTATTGCCACTTGGATGATAATGTAGTTCTGTACGTGGAATTAATATTTCAATAGTTTGGGTTTTTTTACTACAGGTTTAAGCAGGTTTAAATATTTGTGGAGGAAGCTTTGCTATCATTGCTTTGTTGGTTTTCTTCGTCTTGTGTCCTTTTTATGTGAAGTAAGATATAAAGCAATGTGAAAAATGTTATTACTTTGTTCTGAGGGTTTTAGAAATTCCATTCTGTGTGCTGTACCTGGTAGAAGTTTTAATTAACTCTGGTCTTGAAGGTTCTACGTATTGTCTTATTCAGAATTCCCTTGAAACCATAGAATTCACTGCCCCAGGTAGTTTATACTTCAGAATAAGGGATACTTTTTTTTTAACTGCTGCAGAGGAGCACAATGTGAATTTTTAATGGAACCTACTTGCTGTCTCCCTTTTCTTACCTGGGCATAGTACTGGTTTCAGGGAAAGAAGAGAAGGTGACAGGAGTAAAAACAAGTTCAGAAGAAAAATAGAGTAGCCATCAATCAAGTAATATCTACAGCTATCTCCTAAGGGTAAAACTGGTGTGGTTCTCTTATATCTCATTTCAGTAAGAGCTGGCATATAGAGAGGCTAAAAAGAGCCTAGAAGACAGGAGAGAGAGGGGAGGGGAGGAGAGAGAGAGGGAGAGAGAGATTTAATCAGACTGACTGACAAACTTAATATATATTCTCTATGAAAGAGGAGTCTCCAGGGTCATGGTTTCAGTGTTGAACAAGAACTCCAGAAAGTTTAGAGAGCTGGATTGAGTCAGAATTGATTTTTCTCTGTTTACTACATTCCCCAGGTGAAAAGTTAATGAACCAAGGCTAAAGCATAAAAAAGGGATAGGTTACTTGGAGGGTTGTGTTAAAAATATCATCCAGGTAGATCAGGGATGAACTTTCATGCTCCAGAGTAGACGCCTTACTAACTACGAAAAAGGAGGGAGGAAAAATGTACTGACAAAACAGAGCATACTCTGAGATGATATGCAATTCCAATCAGAAAATACATGGTAATCTCAACAGCATAAGTGCATACAGATACCTCTTTACCTCCAGAGAAGTAGGTATTTGACTGGAGCCTTTTGACAGGTCCATGGAGCCTGAGGTAAAGGACTTAGTGTCAGAACTCGAATTTCTATGGAAAAATGCCAAAAGTCAGAAGACTAGGCTGTTAATTATGATTGAAAGTGAGCCTCACTAGACCTATGAAATCTATCTCACTAGTCCATCACTGCCTCTTCTCAACCGCCCCCCCCTAGAGGCACTGCATGAAAAGAAACATCTTTGTTGGTGGTTGGCAATTCATATTTTCTCCTCTCAGTACCAAGCAGGGAGCAAGGCTTGGACCTTCCATCCTGCCTATGGAAACTTTTCTTCTTCCTTCTCCAGCAGAAAAAATGGAAGAAAACCAGCTGACTCCTTTTACTGTCCCATCCTTTTGTCACAACACATCTAGAGCAACATTTTATCTTAGTCTTTTTTGGATCCAAGAAGAGCAAAGAAATCAGTGCTATTTGGTCAAACCTGAAAGAGATAGTCTTAGGTACAAAAGATAAGCACTGAAAAAGCTGCTGGCAAGGGATGAAAAATATTTTTCCAAGTTTCATTTTTATTTCTACAGAATTGTACTAGATATTAAAGAAGATGTTGTTGGAAAATCTTTCATAATCAGAGTCAAAACTGGAGAAGATGGACAGATCAAACTCGTTTTGGATTATAGTAATGGATTAAGTGATTAAAAAGAGACACAAGCTCCACAACCCAGTGGTAAAACATTTATGCATGATATTAAGCTCAAAGTATTGAGATTTTAGTACAAAGTACTGAGATTTTAGTGCAATTTTGACTATGGTTTGTCTGTCTGTCTCCCACATTATTCTGAAAAATCTCAGCAGGTTTGCTTCCGCATTTGGGCTAAAGTGAAAACTATTTATTCTCTTCAAAATCTCAAAATCATTCTTTGGATTAAAAAATTGTTTCCCTTTGAATTTTAGATTCCCTTTGTGCAGTTCTAACATTTTTGCCTCAAACAAGGACAGGAGAGAGAGGGCATTCATATTCCTTTGACTTGTCACTGGCTAGTGCAGCTCGCTTAAAATGGTTTTAAAATACCTATCAAAACTTCAGGGAGTGATTACAGGAAAAATGATGAAGCTTCTCAGAATAGAATAGAAAAGCAAAACACTGGGACTCTAATGCTGATATCTATGCCCCCATGAAATACAGCAGATCAGCAAGGTGAGTCTAATAACAGTATTAAGAGACTGAAGTGGGTCAAGGAATAGTTATGCATGAAGATGATCAGAGGAGTTAAGAGATAGTGGTGTCTTCCTTTATTCTAATATTCCCTTTTCCTTCCATTTGTGAAATTTTCTTCTTTTTAATGCCCTAAGTTGTAAGACATTCAGGGAACAAACACTTGAAAGCTGGTGAAGCATGAAGCAGCTAATATTGTTTGGCGCCTTTGAATTTAGTCAACACGATGCCAGGAATTCTGAGCACCATAGTTTGTTAATTAGAAGCCCAGTGTAGGAATTAAGAAGTATATTGAAACATGGAATGAAATATTACATCTGCTAGTTCTCTGAGCTCTCACATTACAGAGCAATGGCAAAAGCAGTCAGCCAGAGCCACATACTTCAGGACTCTTTGGTCTTTGATGGAAAGCAGAAAAAACCTAGACCCACAGAAAACATTCTGCCCTCAAAGAAGACCACATAGGTCTCCCATCCTTTGATTTTTTTTTTAAATTTCACTTTATTTTATTTTTTGACTCTAGTAAAAGTGATATCAGCAAAATCACCCACAAAGGCTTACAGTGGAAACCTCACCTGCCCCTAAGATATATCTAACCATGCAAAAGATGTGTAACACACAGGATGCTCACAGGACGCTGGCCTTTTTAAGCTAACCAACCACAGTTTTTTAAAATAATTTTTAAGTCTCTATTGTGACAGTTTGCTTTATGATGTCATGCCTGGGAAATTACAGACCCATAATTGCATAGCTATGACTCATTGCAAACCAATCAGTGCAGTCAGTTTCCTAATGCTATTTTGTACTATAACGTTGTTATTGTAAAGGAAGGAATTCTTTAATCATCAAATTGAATGACTGCCAAGAGCTCATTTTATTGACCATTAAACATGCTTCTGTTTAGAAGAAATGCTACAACATCACTGTTTCCAATAGCAGATTTTTTCTGCAGGGTTTTTTCCTATGACAAATCTGTAACCAAGTGATAGGTCAAAAAATGTTTATCATCTGTAAATGTACAGGACATTCACAAATGAAGGTCCTAATCTAAACTGTATTAAGTTCTCTAGTAAAGATTATTTCTGGGAAAAAATTTTGTATCAGACTCCAAGTAAGGAAACAACAATATACATATTTTTATTGAGAAACACTAGAATTTCTCAAAGATTATTGTTTCAAATTTTAAAATAATATTTGCACCTGAACACCACCATAGCATGTCTTATTATGTTTACCATCTCTTGTCAATTCAAATATAATTTTCAGTCACAGTTTTAGAAATTTAAATGGAAACTGATAAATCTGATGTTGAATTGCGAGAACAATTTTTAATGACAATATTACAGCTTCCTCTCACCGTCAGAAGATTCCATGGGAGGCAAACCATGATGTTGCTTTATTCAAAGAATAATTTTCTATCCTTATGGAAAAAGGCATTTTGTTGACAGATGCCTCAATGATCTGAAAACTGAGATGAAGTAAAAATATGTAGATAACCATGTTTACTTTAGTGGCAGGATGGAGGGTTGGTTCACAATTTTTGGAAGATCTGTGCAAAACCTTATGCTAGTACCTAAATACTTCTACAGCTGCAATTTCTGAGAACACTTGCAGATCCATTTAGCAAAAATTACCCTATTTTCAAAAATACGTTCTCTTTGGACAGCGAGACTATGAAAAAATATGCAATTTTGTTATCTTTTATTTTTAAACACACAGCAAGTCTAGAGTCTATAGGAATAATCTCATTGCATTGACCTGTCAGTACCAACTAATGATTTCTTACCGTTTGCTCTTTTTCTTTTTCAGTTTACTAAGGAAAGTGTGCAGAGGGTAAAACTAAAATGAAGCCTTTTTCTAAGGCAGTAAAAATATTGAATACTCCTTGGCAGCTCCATAAGCATCAGTAGAATCATTATGGTATTTGTCACTAAGTAACCAATTCAATCAATGATAAAGAAAGGGGAAACAGTGCAGTCTAGTAATGTACTTTAAAAAAGGATATGCTTATAGAACAAAACAAATTTGATTATGTGAGTCTGTAAATAAGCAGAGGTTTTGTTCTCTACCAGTTAGCAAGCTGATAAACCCTTTTTAACTGTCATGAAAAGTAAAATAGGTATTATTAGCAGTAAAGAAACACAAGAGCTACCAAGAAAAAAAGACAACAGCATTTGCATGCTGGAAAAATGATAAAGAAGAGAGTAAGATATGGCAAAAGAAGGGTGTGTCTGTGGCATAGATGTACTGACAAATGCATCCGTATTTTAATGCAGGCATTTTGCTCAATGACAAACTGAGAAGCAAGTCCAGAGTTTGTCAGTGCTAACCTTTCATGAAAGACACTAATAAAGGAACTGAATATCTGTCGCGACGGGGAACTCTGGACACTTAATGTAAGGATCCAAAACTCCATTTATTGAAGATTGAAAGCAACTTAATATACACTGTATAATAGGCTCATACATATTGCAGGGATCAAGCTCCTAATTGGTGCTAAGTCAAGTGGTGATATCATCTCAACTCTCTTGCCTTGTTTACACAGGTGGCTAATCAGTTGCCTTTGTTTTGGTAATGCCAACCTCTTGTTTATCACCCAGCTTTAGCACATCAAAGACACTGTTGCTTTCTCATGGCCCTGCGTCTCAGAGTTTCACACAAGCTAAGGCAAGAAGTTCACACGAACTAATTCCCTACATTTCCCCGTTTTTGTTTTTTTTTTATTTGGCACCACAAAAATCTTATTAGTAAAAACCACCGTAAACCTTTCTTAACAAGACTTAAAACCCATTGTGACATTGAACCAAAAATAGACTGTGACCTGCTTTGTGTGATCTGTTCCCCAAAAGGTGTTTGTGAATTTGTATTCATATATATACACTTATTCATATTCACCTACACATGTATACACTTCCATTCACCCACATCCACACGGTGGCCACCAGCACTCAAACACATTTCATACAAGCATACTTCTGTGTTCCATGTCACTGAGTTCCACAAACCTAAGAAATTATAATAATTCTCCAGTACCTTATAATGCTAGAGTTTCTTAACTACACAGATAAAACTAATCAGATAGACAAGCTTTCTTCCACCAATGCCTAGTGAGCAATCCAAAGGTCACACAACACACCATGCTTAAATTCTTACTCTCTATAATTATGTGCTTTAAAAATACTAAAAATTTGTGTTTAATAAACTGTGTTCTAGTAATATTAAAACAACTGTTAGCTACAACAGCTTCTGGTGGTGTCATAGTCACTTGCAGGAATAACATCAACCTTGTTTCGAAGAACTAGTTTCTTTTAAAGGCTTCATCCATCATGCAGATAACTAGAAAACACCTGTGTGTAAAAACTTAGGGCTGGCAATGGCAGAGGAGTTGCAGAGAGCCCCGTCACTTTAACTTCGGGTTTGCCACAGATGTCCGCAAAAGTTTTTTGGCAGCTGTACTTGATTTTTTAAGTCTCTCTGTCTGCTCTCGTAGTTCGATGTCGGACTCGGTGATGCGGGGAGCAGACAGCGGCAGCAGCGCGATGGCACGGGCCCGCTTGCGGCTTTTCTCCCCTCCTCCCGTTCCTACCGAAGCTGTCCCTCGCCGGGCTTGGTGGAGGCGAGGTCGCGGCAGCGGGAATTGCTTTTGCGAACAGGCAGGCGGCGGCGGGCACGGCCGGGCAGGCAAGGCAAGGCGCAGCGGCGCCGGCAGTGCACAGAGACAGCGCATGGCGGCGGGGGGGGCCGTGGCAGCGGCGGGCGGAAGCGGCGCGGCTCCTGGCTGAGGCAGCTCAGAGCGACTCCCGGCTCGGCGGCACCGGCACAGGAGAGGTGGGAGGACCGGCTCCATGCGGCAGTACATCGGAGCCGGGTTCGGCTCCAGGCAGCAACAGGGCAGCAGCTTTAGAAGCAGCGACGGGAAAAACGGCAGCGGGGGCGGCGGAAAGCTCGCCGCGGGGGGAGGCACAGCTGGCAGTGGCCTCTCTGGCGTCCTGCATAGAGCTAAAACTGTTTAGGGCTAAAGACAAACTGCCGCTGGGGCCGCTGGCCGACGATCGGGCAGAAGCCTGCCCTTTGAAATTTGTCGGTAGCACGATTATTGAGATAATGAATAAAAGTTGAAAAACTGACTCGCTTTCTTTGCTTTCAGTTTTGCTGCTCGCTAATGCAGCACTTTGATCTCTTCCCCTATCTGGTCCCTTATAGCATCCCGTATAGACACTTTAAAGGTAGCTTGAGCAGTAGGGATTAATAACCCTTTAAGGGCTTTTTCGTCATAATAAGAATCTCTCTCAGAGAGAATTAAACAGAGGAGCGTTCGCACGCCTCTTCTTCTTATGAAAGAGCGGACCCCATGCCCCCCTTCAGCCGCTCACCTGACCAGGGTGAGATTCCGCTTGTATTGTGGTTCTGCATGCAGCTTTAAATTCTTAACGCCGGGGGCAATGACTCGTCTATCGTCTGTTTCTCTCGGCTCTTTCTGTTCGCCCTACGTCCCTCAGAACGGCGAAATCGGAGTCTCTGTTTGTCCAGACACCTGTTAGTTCCTTTTTAAAGTCTATACCTTAAACTCCTCGCTTTTCCAAAAAGCATTGGAGTACTGATAGTGCCGCCTGTCCCTTCATTTCCTAAACAACGTATTACCACGCTGTGTGCAGCCCTTTCCACGAGACTTTGCGGCTTTGTCGGCGGGGCTCCTTCTTCAGGAGTCTTCCCGGGCGCTGAGTCCAACTATTTCGTTGCCGGAAGCGCAGAACTAAATCCCTTCGCCGTCCAAAATCCCCGAAAGAGAGGCTTTCGGTGGCGGCAGGTTTGAGCTCTTTTTCGTCCAACCCTTTCGCCTTCTTGTGCTGCCCGGCAAGACCGACCGAAACTACGTCCGACCGCGGCCACGAGAACCCGACTTGGTTCTCCGGAATCCGACTTGATTCTAGCCCAGAAGTCCGACTTGACTTCTAGGGACCCCACTTGATCCCTGTCCGGGCGCCATTTGTCGCGACAGGGAACTCTGGACACTTAATGTAAGGATCCAAAACTCCGTTTATTGAAGATTGAAAGCAACTTAATATACACTGTATAATAGGCTCATACATATTGCAGGGATCAAGCTCCTAATTGGTGCTAAGTCAAGTGGTGATATCATCTCAACTCTCTTGCCTTGTTTACACAGGTGGCTAATCAGTTGCCTTTGTTTTGGTAATGCCAACCTCTTGTTTATCACCCAGCTTTAGCACATCAAAGACACTGTTGCTTTCTCATGGCCCTGCGTCTCAGAGTTTCACACGAGCTAAGGCAAGAAGTTCACACGAGCTAATTCCCTACAAATATCATCTTAAAGAAGGAACCAATCCTTTCTCTGCTAAAAGAATTGAATAAGGATCTTTGTTTGGGCTTTGCTACTTGCTGTTGTAGTTGAAAGATTTTGTCTGAAGGTTTTATTACAAGTGATAACTGAGCAGAAGGAAAGGGAGTGACAGCCTAGTGATGGACAGTCAACTACTGAGTCAAAATATATGGCATCCAAGCCACAGACGCCAGAGAGCAGCAAATTTTAACAGAAAGATATTTTTTCCTCCCCCTTTACAAGATAGTCTTCAGAAAAAAAAACGGGCATGACTACTGGCAGGAGCCTGAGTGCATGCTTGCCTTGACCAGCCCCATTGGTACTCTCAGTCAGCCTCTCTCAGTCCATGACCAGAGGTTTTCATTCAGATTCAGATCAGAGCACCCAAACATGTCCTGAGACATGTTTCCTACTGTTTCTGACTTGCTTGGTAGGTTTATGGCCTGCTCTTGGGCCAGGCTTGTGACCTGTCATTTGCTTGATGATCACAGGGTGGTAGATGGACCATGTCCCTGTCTAAACTTTGACAAGGACCCTGCCTATATTGAGGGTCACCCTGAGCTCCCAGCTCAGGTCTCCTCACGAGGCTGTCCCACTCTCACTTCTCCTGGTAACTGCTGAGGCAGGAAAGGATGCAAGGTGTCCCCATCTTTTTTCCCCTCCCACCAAAAAATCTCTTGTTGCAACAGCTGTGTGTATGTATGCACTAGAGCAGGTACATGGTGGAACATGTTTGTTTGTAAAGTACTGTGTGGTAGTTTGTGGTGGAGAACAGCCAGAGAAAATAAGAACTACATCTGGAAACAATGACGAAGCATACATGTGGAACTTAGGACATCATGAATACAGCACAGAAAATTTAAGACCTTGAAGGCAATTCCTGACACAAAAGAAGGAAAAAAACAGTTAGTAGGTGCTTTTAAGAGAAGGAAAAGGCGGTTGGATAAAGGAGAAACTACCCTAAAATCAGAACAAATCTGATTTTAGACATGGGCACTTTCAAGAAAACAAAAACTTGCCCATGATTAATGGGGCCAGAAGGAAGACTGGAGTGTAGAGAAACACTCCACACTGACTTCAACAGCAAGAAAAACCTGAGACATCTGGCTCAGGACTGTGTGTTTAACAGTAACGGATCCATCCACAGAACAATTCCAGGAAGGAAAGTTGTGAAAATTGTGTGCATACGTGCAAATAGGGGTCTGAAAAAATGCAAAAATACACTAGTCAAACATCAAAATGGATAAGTGTTGTCATCCTGTTCCTATCAGGACTAATTAGAGATAGCAATAGCAAACAAGATGAAATGATTCCTACAGTGTTCATGTCCCTTGGAAAGACAGTTTCTAACACCTGTTGTCCTCCCAGAGTGGTTGGTTACGTTTTCAACTAATGTTATCACATGATATTTCTAAGTAAATGAAGTGAGGTTGCCTTTATTTACTTCACCTAGGTCTTCTACCAATGTTTTTATTTTACTTTTGGGTCTTGTATGGACTTAAAATTATGTTCTCTGTTTTGCACGTTCAGATAAATATTTTCACAAGTTGCTATCCTCACATTGAATTCATGGAGATCTAATGATAAATGGGCAAAATCAAAGGACCTGTCAACAAAGTTTGCAACAAATCAAAACAAGTCTACAAAAATACCACCTCCAGCCCAGTACCCCAGAACATCCATATATTGTTTCCTATTACAGGAATTGCATAGTCTAGTATCAAAAGCTTACACTGCAAGGATAGAGTAAAAGATTCTGTTAATGACCAGTAAAACAGAAAAAGATCTGTATCATCTGGAAATTAACCTGAAATTTTGAAGAACTTTGTGACAACATTACCAGAAAATAAATAGGGCTCTCATATTCCTCATCAATTTTTTTCTAATCTCTATCTACAAAATCTTTAAACTTAACAAAAATTTGCAATTTTATAGGAGATCTAAAACTACTAAATTGTTATTTTAGTTTTCTTAATTAACCAACCACTTCAAGACATAGTCTGATGTTTTTTAATAAAAACCTACAGGCTGTTCAAAAAAATACTTCAGACCTTCACCTGGTCAGAGTTGCATAGTTACGTAAACACAAATGGGTACCTAAAGCTGCACACAAGCTGGAAGAGTCATTATCCAGGCATTCAATTTTAACATGAAAATACTGTTTAACATGTATTTTAGGATAGGCCAGATTAAAACCAGAAACGCAGGCTTTCTGAATGCCTGCAAAGCAATGCTTAGAAAGCCAACGAGTCCTGCTCTTTCATATCCACAAAGTGAAGCTGAACTTTCTCTTTACTAGTAATGTCAGATGTTTCCTTCTCATTTCTCCTCTGTAGTTTTCCCACAGATGGCGTGGCAAGAATCAAGAGAAGCTTCTCTTCTATGATATCCCATTATAAAGTTTCAGACTCACCAATCACCCAAAGGCTGTTTTCTCCCTAACCTGCTATTATGCAGCCAGGACAGCCTGTCAAGATGGTTTTCAGCAGAGTAAGCAGTATTTCTGCCTGCCAGAAAAGTAACCACTAAAAATGGACCTTACATCTGTGCCTGCTGTTTGTGTCTGGCAGTCAGAAGTCATTAGTAATGGCTCTGCTGTGAAGCTGGAGAAAGAACCAACACTTTCATATTTGGTATCTTAAAAGTCTGTTCTGATCTGTCCTCATATTAATTAAAATATATTTTAGTTACATTTAAAACCCTGCATAATAAGTACAATTGACACCAAACACACATAAACAGCTAAATGGTATTTATTAACATTGCTATCTAAGCTGGTTTTTGGCAGAAATAACAAAACTTTTAGAAGCCTTCAAGCAATCTTTAAGACTTACACATAGCCTTGTAACAGCAACTTTCTTCTAACCTTTTTACTTATACTGTGTCTATGCTCAGCCTGACACAAAATTTCGTGGAAATAGAAAAACAGGGCAGAAGGAATGCTCAACTATTTAGTGTTACCTAATGGACAATAAGAGTCAAAAATTAGTAGGGAAGATATAAAGAAAGACTTCTGGTTTTGTACTGTTTCTGCACTTTACTGAACTTCATCAGCTCCTGCCCCCTTCCTCAAAGTCCTTTGTATCTCACTGTCAGATTTCAGGGCAGAGCTCAAACTAAGTGTAATGTTTTTAATGATGTTCACTATTTATCTACCGGATCTCTTATCAGTACAGCAAATTTATTCAGGGACACTCCTTTTGCCTTCTTCCTCTTGCCCAATACTCTGTTTTTCCAAGGAACCAACCTCAATCTGTATTTCTAAATCTGCTCAGGCAGCTGAGAAGCTTGAACCTTCTTTTTGCGATCCAGTGGAAGTATCCAATGGCCTCTGGGTTAGAAAAATCAGAAGCAGAAACCATGAAAAACTCTGCACAACAACCAAGGTCTGAAGCCTGAAGTCTAAAAAACAATTACCCAAAGATAATTGTCCAATCCTGTTGTACATATAAAGCTCTGTCATTCTGAATGTCTTTTAAAGTTTTGGGTAATCGCATATTCCCCCATTGTATAGATGAAGCTGCAAAGTTTGATTTAATTATTTATTCTCCTCTTACCTAGACAGGAGAAAAACTAGAGGAAAGCCCCAAACTTCCCCTGCATTTTAATTACCTCAACCCATTAGATAAAACTCAGATAATTAAGCTTTTAAACCATTAGCAGATATAAAAGTTTTTGACACATATTTTATTATATTCATGTTTCTTACAGAGTTGTTCTCTACAGATATCCTTTTCATCACCATTTTCTTTTAAAAATAGTAAGTAAACAGACACATCATCTTCAAAGTCCTAACAAAAATGAATGTGATAACTTACCTCATATTAAAAACCTCTTAAAAAACAGAGAATGTATACATATGAATCAGGAATAATCACGATGGGACATGGCAGGAGAAGAGAAATACTATCCTGAGAGTAGAGGCCCCCCTTATGTTCTTCAGAGAGCAGATCAATGCATTTTTTATGTAAACACAATGCTTAGTTACAAGGGCTTAAGTTCTGCAATTGACTTTGCATAGACAGATTCAGCTGCCCTCTTGAGGCATCATTGACTTCAATTGACTCCCACATGGAGTCAGTTGCAGAATCAGAGACTCTGGTTAATGGCCACACTATAAGGGCCTGAGTCCTTGCCCATTAAACTCAGTGTGAGATTTTTTAGTTAATTTTAAATCTGAGTCTTAATGCAGATAGATAAGAAAGCGTAAGTAGTTTGAATGCATTTCTGAATTAAAAGACTTTCAGCCATTGAATATAAATGTTGAACACAGCAGCATACATCCTTTACAAATTCATTCATCTCTCTTATGGGAAAGTAAATAAAAGGAAACGCAAGGAAAGCTTACATCCTTACTGCTTGAATTAACCTAAAAAAAGGGGTAAGGTTGTTTTTTTCCTGAATTTTCACAGCATTAAAGCTCTTCTCTTCTACTACTGTGGTTAAGTGTAATACATTTTACCTTAAAAGGTCCACTCATTTTCATTGATAGTTTTGTACATTTACAGTATAAGTAAATGTTAATTAAAGTCAGTCAATGCAACTGAAACAGTTATAGGCTCTCTTTTGGATTTAAATGTTCCACCATGTACAGTTGCACTTCAATGTAATTAAATTTTCTGTTTACATAGATTACATTTCTTGACACTATCATTTTTATGGCTTTACAGTGGGAGGAAAAATCCACCATAGTCCCCGAATTTCCCTGCATATTTTCGCCCTATATCACTTTCACAATAAGGAACACGGATGACAATACTTTCTTTAATAAGAGCTAAGAGACTTTCACTGCATTTCTTGTCTTGTGGGCATTCAGATCTGTTCCCAGTAAAGCTGACTCTCATCAGAAGACCTACCTATTTCAAAAGCTTATTAACGCTAATTCTTTCCTTTAGCTAAGCAAAACAGATTTTTAAAAGCTAAGAAGAATAACAGAGATATAAAAAAATATGGTAAATAGTTGTGTGTTTTTTGTTATTCCAAATTAATTTTTCATTTTTGTGTTAGTAAATTTCCTAAACATTTTTTGAGGTGAGATCATTACCTTTTACTACACTTGCTCCATGCAATAAATACAAAAGATCCATTTATAAATAAAAGATAATACAGTGAATGTGGAATATCCATACTGACTATTTTAAGATTACTGTATTCCAGAAGTCTTACTGCCTCTTTTACCACTCACACTGCTCTTAAACAGATGTAAGGCCATTTGTTTTCAGTAGATAGGCCATAATATAAAATTAATGCATCTATATACTAGCACCCATCTTTAAAATAGTAGTTGAAGGCATAATCTACAATACACAATTGGTGGAGATGAAGTAATGTCATTCATTTAAGTAATGTTACTGACCCTGCCTGACAGAGAAATTGACCAGAGCTTCCAAAGCCCCAATCTTATTTTTCTAAATTTTGCTAAAACACTTGTAGTTAAATTTTTCATGCTATAGTTCTAGCCAGGCTAACTATTTCGGAAGATGCTCCAGAACCAGGTGAGCCATTTTGTTTCTGTATTTAGATGGTGTTGAGTCATCTTTCATTAAATCCAGGTATTCTTTTTTCTGCTCTGGATGACATTGACAATTTTCAAAAATGTGATTTTGTTTAAATATATTTTAAGAACTTCTTGTCATATGCTGAAAAATTCATGCAGATCTGGTCAGTTCTTATGTTTCTGGTAAATTGTAGTTTTATACATTCTTACTGGAGGTGTTTTTGATTTTAATAACTATACACCTTTGAGGAAATTATTCTCCTTTAACTTTATCGAGCCCCTAATGGTCTTGAGATTCTGTGTGCCTGATACAGAGCAACCAGCCAGGTCTTCTGAAGCAAGGAGCTGCTGGCATTCAACCACACATTGCTTGCAATAGCTGCTCTCAGCTGCACAAGACTAGTGCAAGACCAGCAGCAAGGAGAAATCTGGGAGCTTTTTTTTTTTCAAGCTAGAATTATTTCTCCTAGTAGGACTCAAACCAGAAAAAAAAGAAGGAATCAGAAAGCAGGAAAAGCAAATGGTTTAAAAGGCTTTGCAGAAGTTTGCTGAGCTTACACAAGGATTCAGACCCCAGACAGAAAGTGAGCCAGGCTGGGTGAGAATGAGAAAGGGAGGAGACCAAAACAAAAACTCATGCGCATCCCCAGGGAAGATCTGTCCCATACAATGACATAGCAACTCCTGTAGAAAACTGTAATGACATAGGTAAACACTGGCTTTTTATGAGCCTGGATCTCAAGCACCTAACTTGTGTCGAGCTAATGTCTTTCCCTCATTTCTCCAAATAAACTCTTTTCATTAAATTTATAAGAATGTAACACCTCTGAGAACCTTCTCTGGTGAAGTTCAGTTGAGATGAGTCCTGCTGTCATGAGAGACACAACAACACTGTGAACAAATAAGCCTCATCTCTTTGCAAATTGCATGAGGGTTATTAAATCCATCAGGCAGAGGAGGACAAAATTAATGATGCATAGACCCTTGAATTCCAATAGTTCCTAAAATTTAAGTTCTTGACTTTGGAACTTGGATAATGCTTAATGCAGCCATTCTTTGTGCTGCATTTGTAATGCACTGTTGTTGTGAAGTTTGAATGCATTAGCCAAATTAAAACGAACAGTTATTGTCAGTGGCAGAAATCAAACTTCTCCAACCTCTAATCTCAAATGGAACAGACACAGTCTAGCCTTCCTAAGCTGTACCTCATGCTTTGCAGTAGAAGGCATTATTTTTTGCTGCCTTTATTATATACAATATACTCTTGGAGAGGCAGGTTGCAAATATATGTTCTATGTCAACCACATGAAAAATGTTTCCCGTGTATTTTCACTTGCAGTTGAACTCTCTGGAGGATAAGAGCTATGAGATCAAGCAAACTGAAAGAAGTCATAAAAATGGTGCCACACATCAACACTTGGTAATACACAGATGTTGTCAAAGCTGGATGCAACTGCAATATCAATTGGGAGAAAGGAGGATGAGGAGTGGCACAGCTAGTACACACAGTTCAAAATATGGTCCATAGAACCAGAGATAATGAAGGTTATTTCTTTATGCCCCTGTCATATAAATCTGCTTTGTTCTTTTGCTTCTGTCTCTGAGAATAGGACAAAGGAATTCAGTGAACTCCCTTGGATGAAGGTAAATATGCTGCTTTAAAATGCATTAAAGAAAATTAAAAAGAGGTTTGCCGACAACTCTAAAATTTCAAGTTGGACTGAGAAAACTAAAAATGCATTAGCTGGAAAAGGTGAGATATCTTATAGTTTGCCACAAAATAAAGATATATTTACTTGGTTTGGAGTGGTAAAATATGTAAAATATGATGTTTTTGCTAATTATTTTAAGAGGGACATATAAATATATAGTAAAGATATAGACAGATAAATAAATGTAAACTGTTCTAGACGAAGTTCAAGTGGAAGAAAACCAAGTATGACTGTAGAAAATTCATAGAGACAATTTTCATGAAATATTTGTTCTGTCTACTAGTGGACAGGTATAGTCTACCTCCAACACTATCAGCTTTGACTATTTATCAGCATCCAGACTACACAATCAACAAAAATAACCAAAGGTTATTGACATGAATAGTAAGGCATTATTGCCAGAGTCAGAGGGAATGTTTGCCCATTTTGCTAAGGATTCTGAAATCATATTTTAAGGGCAGCTCTGTTTATTTAACTCCACTCCAAAAGTCTATCTAGAAAGCTATATATATGGGGTTTTTTTTGTAAAATAAACATGAGAAGTTACAAATATAATTGCAACTTTGAAGAACTCTTTCTGAGTTGCAAGACATATGCGCATTTTCTGAATCTGCTGTCTCATACTTGTTTTTTTCTAACCATACGGCTACTTCAAGACATAGTGTTAGTGCTTCTACTGAAAGAGTAAATTTATTACTATACAAAAATATTGGAGAAGGATATTTTGGGGATTATATAAGTTCTACGTTTATTCCCTCTTGAAGAACAATCAAATGTCAAGTCTTCTCATCTATTAGCTCTCAGGATTCAGAATAGAATGGACTTAAAGTACAGTTAGAAAATGGGTGTTGACAAAGTGCAATTTTAGCCTCATATAGCTAATCTCTTTAGGCTCTGTCTATAGTCAGCAGAGTAAGATGATAGTCTATGGAGGATGATTCAGAGCAAAAACCTAATTTAGATTGTCTGACTCACCCTTCTCAGAATGAATCAGCAGGCACTCTTGACTAACGTTATGCCTGAAAATTGAAAATGCCTTTCCTCTACCTGAGCACATATGACGCACTATTCCCAAAGAGAAAGAAATTTATATTCTCTACAGTACTTACTGTAACCCATTTAAAATTGTCTTTTCCTCTGGAAAACTCCAGAAAGAAAAAAAGATCAAGAAATAAACAGAACAAGACAAAACATAAGACAGTTAAATAGCCTGTTAAAGCAGCCTAGGTCCTTATGGCCACAGCTGATAAAGGAAAAATGTGATCGAGTATAAACTTGTTATCTCTTTAAGTTATCAGGTCCATTGAATTTGAACAGGTAATATCCTTAATTAACAGTATATGTTTGTGGGTAAAAGCTGCGAGTTCCTTTTTGGACTTGGGCAGTGCTTGATATGACACAGTTTGGCTGGAAGATGAAGCTAGTTAAGAATGTTGATTTCAAGTGGAAAAAAATCAGTCATATAAAACAACTTGGTAGGAGCAAAGGTGACAGAGAAAAAATTACCCACAGGTATCCACTTTCCTTATCATCATGTTCATACTTGTTTTTTTCCAGCAGAAAGAAGGGAAAAAGATATTCATTAAGTATATGAAAAGGTAAGAGTTACCAATGATGATATTACATATTTTTAAGGCTTTAATGATTCACAGTTTCATCAACCAACTATGAAAACTGCATATTAATTAAAACTAGTGACCTTGGGAAAACTCAACAGGGAAGGCAGATTTCTCTGAAAGAAATAAATATCCTCCAAGTTGACTAGAGTTTTAATAACAGAAAGTAAGCTTATCCGAGAACTCACTTTTGCAGTTTTTCAAATATATTTCAATACATGTTCAAAAGGGAAATCCCCTTTAAATATTTAATACTACTTAAATATGTATACTTTCTTATTTCGCTGAATTTTATTTCCTCGTGTTTTAGAGAGGAAATTGACATTTTTACGCAACATTTCCATCACAACTCTTTCATCTCATCTGCAAAGAGTGCCACAGATCAGTTCACACAACAGTATTACAAATATTGATCTTAGGGAACATTTACAAAAGCAGCTCCCCAACTAACTATAGTCCTATTTGCCTAGATTACTAAGATTATGAACAAGAACAACTTTCTGTATTTTACACCCGTAGAGTAGTAATATTATTCTGTTATGCTCACTATATCTGAAATAGCTTTTGTTGCCACTTTCTAGTTAGCAATAACCTGAAGGTTCTAGGAAGACAACACTTAGAAATAAATATTTTTGCACTTTATGATTTGTACTTCTGCAATATAATTCACTGGCAGCAGCAACTGCAAGCTAGACACACTTGGATTAAGCACCCATTGAAAAGTGGACATAGTTATTTCAGCATTTTTTAAAATGTTACCTCATCTTTTTCAAATATGTTCTTTAATATCCAGCAGTCATTGCAAGTCATTTCAACACACATTTGTACATACATCAGTCGCCTGTTATAGGACCTCTGCTCTTTTCTGCACTAGATTTTCTGTCACTGCCACAACATCATCCTCTAGGCCATGTGCTCAGCATGAAACATGACTGATACCTTTTGGATTTATCTTATGGGAAGAGGGGAAACACTGTAGGTCTGCACTGCTGAATCATAACATTTGTATATATGCCTCATAGCACCTCATCGTGTGATGACATTGCATTTTTGCATCTTGTAGTCACATTCTGATGCACATCATCACACCATGATGCTGCATTTCAATGCAAATTCACCTTAGGAGGCCTGAAATAAAATAATGGTGTTTCTAGATGTCCTGACACCTAGGAAATTGAAAAACTTAATATAGAGTTTTAAAAATTGAGACTGCGCTGCAAGTATTACAAAGTTCATTGATCTCATAACCAATATTATTTTATACTGTAGACAATTCAAGCAACAGCAATGTGAGAAAGATCAACGTTAGTTTAGGGAATAATATTTTGTTTGTTTGCTTACTTTTGACTCACTACCAGACTATTGAGCAAACAGCAGTCAGTTTAAACACTTCAAACGACTTGTTTACCACAGATCCATTATCTGATGGATTTGATCCATTATCCATTAATGGTTTAAGCTTTGTCCCATTTTAATGTGACTTTTGGCTTATTCCAAGTGTTTCTGTGTTGTTGAACCAATCAATTTATGCTTGTTTCTACTAGGTTACCCTTGCAGAACTGGTATAGATGATGCCCAGTGGTGACAGAGAAGGGGCATCTTTGTGATAGAAGACAGACAAGACTTCAAAAACCCTGGAAATGCGTTAGTCAAACCCTATAAAGCATCTAGCCATGTGTTAAGAGAAGCTGAAGGAAAACCACATCCATGCTCACTGTGTAAGATTTCCTTAAATGGCTATGTTAAGCTGTTTTTCACACCAGATTTACACAGGAAGGTGAGATGGGGAGACCTTCATAGAGACCCTGGTAGTTCATGGAAGGCTTTATGGAACCAAAAGCTCTTAAAACTGCAATAAGATTGTCTTAGCCATTAAAGCAACTCCATTGTAAGCTATGCACACTGCACCGTCCCCAACAACACAGAAATTTTTCCTGGTTTGGTCATAGGCATCCTTTATAAGTACGTAAATGTCACTTACTCCTCTCTCTGCGTCATACCACTACTGTAACCCAGTGTAAGAGAAAAAAGGTCACTGAGGGGTGTATTCTTTTTCTGCCTTAATGTCTTTGTTCTGTGAAAAGAGGTTTATGGCAATTTCTTCCAAATAAAATCATTAAACACCAGGAAAGTAACCATAGCTCTGTGATAAATGATTCTGTAACTTGGGGTTAATTAAGGACTATGTGATAGTAGTGACCTCCGAGAATGGATACTTACCAGCCCTGTAGATTGTTCACCTTAAATTTCTCTGCTACTAAGCACATTCAACCAGACATTCAAGTTTAGCAGGTATTTCATTTTTTCTTGCAAAGACAGACTTAAAATGACTATTTTCCTACAGTTTCAAGGACTGCAAAAGCATATGGTCCTACATACACCAGCAAAATTAGTTAATGTTTACAGCCAGACACCACAGGGAGTCAAAAGTTTAGAAAGATTTGTATATGCGCAGGAACTGAAAAAGACTAGCAGATTTACTTATGTACTTACTCATCATGGGGTCTAAATGAAGTCTGTCTCATTCTTCTTTTTTATTATTTTTTAAACAAACAAACCTGCTCAGAGGCAGGTTATTGGAAAAGAAGTCTATTTTGCAGTGACCAGTCCTGTTCTGCAATCTTAGCAGTAAGTGAGGTAAAAAACAAGCAGGTGATTTTACCTTAAAATTTTACCCAACTTGTTTACGGCTCTGGAAAAGGGAGCTATATCACTTAGAATGTCTTCACACTTACTCTTTGGATTACACAGCTTTTGACATATATTAAGGTCTATTTCTTCTCCATGGGATGTTGTATGAAAGTGTCAAAAACAGGTATTCAGGTACTGAGATTTTCATTAAAAATCTGTCATGCCCATATGTGCTTAAAATTAGAACACAAAATAGACTGTAAATTATACAGTTGAGAAAAAGTATGAAAGAAAGACAGAAAATAAATCTTCCCACTGGTTTATTTAGTTTTCCTTTTAAGCGATACGATCACTGAAACAAACTGAATGGCGATGAACACCCCCTGGGGACATTGGCAGCACAGAAGTGGTCACCATTTAGAACCAAATTATGTGTACAGAGATGACATCACTCACTGACACTTGCTGACATCAGTGTACACAGGACATCCAAACTCAGGTTTGCACAATTTAACTAACATTACCTGCTGGAGAAGCCATACGTATAATCTTTTTGAAAGCCATAATTTTCAATTTTTCTATTTGTTTGGAAACAAGAGTAGAAGATGGAATTTAACAAGCATCTTTTGCTCTTACAGCACCATCAATTCAAGAGCAATCATTCTAGACCCCTTTGTTTTCCTACTTGTCTCTTCTCAGCAACATCCCCTCTTCCAAATCTCTTACTGGGAGTGTCTCTGGTTTATAAATTGTTTTCTGGAATGGTAGCTAGCGAAAACGGTCAGGGATTATTTTTTTCCCCAAGTACCACACTTTAAATTTGCAGCTGCTATTCTGATCCTATTCCTAACAAAGATTACGCATGCTAAATAAAATCAAACTTACCTATTTAAAGGGTGGAATTGGCTTTATTAGCAACTCACTCCCCCCCAAACAAAAACAAAAAGCCAAACAAAAACACCCCCCCCCCCAAAAAAAAACAACCTCCCAAAAAAAACCAACCAAACCATGATGTTAGATCTAAATGCTCTCTCCTGAAGATGTTAGCATCTCCAGGTCACACCTAATTATCACCGATCAGAAGATCAGATCACCTCCTCAATATCCTGGCCCCTTAAAAGCCAGCATGGTGAGCTAGCAGCACTTACATGGTATGCTGATGAAGCACTCTGACTCATGCTAAGCAAGTGGGTTAGAAGAAAGGATCCTTGGATGCTTACATGGAGTTATGGTCACTACCACTCTATTAGGTGCATCTCCCATCACAGCTCTGGACCTAATGAAGTCACAGCACTGTCTAGACTTCTGCAGTTGTCAAAATGCTTTCTGCCCAGAAAGAATACAGAAAACTGCTGTTAATGTAGGTCATTCAGGGAACCCACATTCCCATTCCCAATTACTTTTGAATGGGATAAGAACAAGTATAATTAGCTGATCTAGTAGGATTACTAATACCTTTTCCTCTTCCCTCACTCTCCTCAGCAATGTCCTCCCGAACATTCAAACACACATTTTTACTTCATTAGACTATTTGCAAGCTCAGTAGCCTGTCTCCTGAGATAGTTAATGCACGTGGCTCCATTTTAATTGTGTTCATTAGAATCCCCATCACCCTGTAACTCTGCTGCAAATACACCTTGCTTATTTTCATGATGTTCATTTGCTATACTATGCATCATCTGTTATGCTTCTGAAAACTGTGCAACATTGTAAATAGTATAATCCTTGTATTATGGCAAAACAGCAAAGACATTTTGGTTCACACGTCCAGTGGTTCCTATTTCTCAGACAGTGAAGAGAAAATAGAAATATGAGTGTCATATTCAGCATTGTGGTCTTGTTCACTGCAGCTTTCTTTTTTTAGACTTTACTGCAGTTCCTGTAAGGAGCTGTGTGACTTTTCCACCTCATGTTCATTTGCACATAGTGAAAAAAAAGCAGGTAGTAATAGTCCTGTAACCAAATCATGTAGGTTTAATTAAAAAAATATAGTTTTGTGCTACCATCCACAAAAAAAAAAAAAAAAGTGTTGTTTTTTTCTACACCAAGCCATATTTTACAATGACAAGCAATGACTGGACAGTGGCTGAGATTTGAACATTGCAGCAGTATCACTCAATCATGCATCAGATAAACACATCTCGAAGTGTGTATTAAATATGGACTTGAGCTCATGCAAACTGACATACAGTATTTTATCCTCCATGTGTTCTTTTCCTACTAGCAGAGACTTCTTTGTTCTTCAGCTGTGTTGCTTGAACTGCCTCTTTTCTGCAAAATAATTTTTGAATTTCAGAATAATTTCTCTTAATCTTATTTTTGAAAGTTGAAGTTTAGGTCAAATGCAAATATGAATATAGTTTTATCCTGCATGCATAATTTGTAGACTGTGTGGAACTGACTCATCTGTCTTCTGTATCTGGCACTCATATGATGAGCTTTCCTGCTAAGAGTGACCTATTCATCCTTCAAATAAACATCCACAGAGGAAGAAAAACAATATGTACAGTTCCAAATAAGGAACAGCATATTGTGCTTGATGTGATCTACTCATGTCAGTTCTGTCAGCATTCTTTTGAATTAAGAGTCTCTTATTCATAAAACATTCAGAGTTACAGGGTAGTATCTTCTCAACTTCATCAAATGAAAATTCTGAAATATCTGAATTTAACTGTTGATGACACATAGGCAGTTAAAAAAACGTCTTGTCTCAGTGATCTTAAGCAGAATGGTTTCAATAATGAAGAAAAAGTTTGCAGAAGTGTTGTGGTTTGAGGAGACAAAAGGGTATTATTTCCTTGAGTCACTGAAGTATTTATTACTTACTAATATTATCACAAATTATTTTACATATATGATCAACAAAATTTAACAAAACTGTCAGCTGATACTTTATCTACAAGACTTTACTGTTTGACTGATGTGTTCCCTTCTGTCAGCATTTAAGATTTTTTGTACTTGTTTCACAGCAGAAATTTTGTTCAATTCAACAGAAGAGTAACATTATGGATGTTCACATACTATGTGCACATAACGTAGGACAAGACCTTTAAGTGTTTGAAACAAGCATCCAGAGACCAGACCTATAGAAATCTGACCATAGTCTCAAACAAATGGATCTGGTGTGGCTGAATGTATTTTTTTCCAGAATTTGTTGAAAGATTGAGCATTTTTAATGAGAAAATTAGAAAATATTTCAATAACTTGTATTCTATAGATGATTATAAGAAAACTTTTAAGTAAATATCTAGGAATAAAAAATCAGGGTTTTTTTTAGAATAAAAATGATTACATGCAGCAAGTATTGAAATAACCTCTTAACATTCTTGCAATCTGTATTACTGCCTACAAATCTAGGTGATAAAAAGGAAGACAAGATTTCTTTAATTTTGGCTTTCATGAGTTATCATTTCAAGCTAAATAGATTTCCATTTCTTTTTCATTTACAAACAAGCCCTGAATCTAGTGGTCAGGGTTGGTTCATTTTGCTGTGTGTTTCACAACGCCTGAACGCAGTTGTCTGTGTGAAATCACTGGCTACATTAATGCAAACCCAGTCTTCTGATTATACCCTCTCTACATGTTGAAACCTTCATAGAGATGTTACCAAGAGCATAATAAAAATGTGAGGGACTATACAGGTGTCCCAATAGACCTAATCTGGCCAGCAGCACCTTCGTTACTAATACTGTTGAACACAATATCTAAACCAAAACAAAATCCTGGCTTAATTCCCAGATCTAGGGAGTGATCATAGGACAAGTTACTGGGAGGCGGGGGTTACGGTGGAATAACAGCATTTTTTTCTTCAGTTGGAAAACAGAACAAATTTGAGCTAGAAATCAGTAGAAAAAATGAATATAGAACATTATAATATCATTTTTATTTAATCATTTTATAGGGTGCAACTGGCAGGCTCACGTTTTGCCAGGTTATTTTTTGTCACTTAGCACATTGTGAAAGTCTGTTTTACAGACAGACACTGTCAAATAAACTAGGTTACTAGATCAGAAATTTGGACAAGCATACTTAACACTGCAATTAATTTGATCTTAAATTTTGTCTGCTTTTCCCAAGTTTCCTTTGCAGACAACCCCCAGTAGTTGTTGTGGCATTGCTGGAGTTTTCATATGTTTCACTTTGTTTTAGGATCATCTAGCATCACATCCTACATCTCAGTCTCACTGAAACAGCGTCCTCTGAGTTTGCTTCTGTCTCTTTACCCATTTGATTTTTTAAAAAAACAAAATGTAGTGTGATTTAGAAGACTGATGAGAAGAACAGTCAAGGATAAGGGCTGATGATCTCTCTTCTTTTTTTAATAAGGCTGACAAAAGAGAAAGAGAAAGAACAGAATAACAAGCAGTAAAAGTTTCATCTCTGTGGTGTGTTTGGAAATTAAATATTTTCACTTGTCAGAAATCAAAATGGCCACAGATTCAAATACGAAATGCATTATAGGAATACCTCTTAAACCGTTATTTTCAATTTTGTGTTTGAAGTAGAGTTATGTCAATGCCTGTGTTGTCACTATTATAGAGAAAACTCTCTTGAAGCATGTGAAGATAGGTCAAATGGAAGCCAAAGAGAACATTTTCATATTGTTACTGGTCCACTGTTTTGAGGAGGCTGTTCAATGGGGCATTGCCTGTATAGCCCAGACCAGAAAATAGTTCAAGCAGGGTAATGTCTGCTGCATTGACCATGATACTAGCAATTCAAAATATATTGTGTTATGAAGGAATCCACTGTGAGAATATTAAAGGCACAGTAAGGAAGACAACTGACTTCTTAACCAAAGATACACAAATTTATAAAACTAAAACAGAAATTGGTCTTTCTTAAACACCACTACATGTAAACTGTTGTTGTCAACTTCAAGATGACTATAATATGACTGCTGTAGATAATAATTTGGAGGGGTCTAGCAGCAGGGTAGTATCAGGAGTTTTTTGGGTGAGGGGAAGAGAATTTTTTGTCAATGAGCTCTTATGGCAAATCTCCATTTCATAGAGGGAAAGTCTAATGAAGCATATTAGTCAAACATGGTAGAATCAAATAAAGAGCACAATAACTGGTTGTTGTAGCAGGGGCACAATCAGCCAGTGTTGTGCCATAGCTTATGGGAAAAACTGCCCTGGTCCTGCTAGGATGTTTCTGTGCTGTCAATTCAGCACACGTTCAGAGCTTTTCTCTCTTTCCTAGAAATCCCAAAGGTTGTTCACAAAGTCTTGCCTCATTGATCAGGATGGACCATGCTCAAATGGGATGTAAGATGTCCCAACTGCTGATACTTCCAAGCAGTGCTTGCAGCTGAACTGGAGGTAACATCTGCAGACTCAATGCAGTTGTACACCTGCCACAGAGGTTGCTACACTTAAGTACATACATAATCGAGATATCTGGGGTTTTCAACAGTTGCCTATCAGACTCAGACTCTGTCTAAGTATGACAGATAGTCAATGTTGAGCTGAGCACAGGATTTTGAGGATCTAATTTTAGTATTTTTATTAATCAATTTAGAAAGATAGTAAAATGTTTCTTTTCCAAGTTCCTACCCTACACCAGGTCTTCTTGACATGGTCTGATATTCCCTCTTCAGGAGTTTGAAGCAGTGGCAGGCTCCAGAAGTGTGTGTGTGCTTACTAATACAATCAAGGAAGACTGAAGGATTTGTATGCTTGAGAGCACTCTTTGCCTGGAAATAATTCCCTGGATAGTTTATTATTCCCTTTTCCTATATTACAGCTCTTTCTTCTCTTCTGATTTTGGATGTGAGGCAATAAGAGTCTGCTCCCCAAGGAAAGGTTTTCTGTAGTTCACATGGCAGCTAGGGCAGCTAGGGTATCTAGGAGACTTTGTCTTTTCAGGGGTGAGGTAAAAGAGATCTTTGGAAATATTGCTAAGAATTTTCTTCATTTTGCCAAATAATCTTTTACATTCTCGTATTCCCTACTCCTTCATTCTTTCATGCCTTTCCAGAACCTTCTTGGACACCACTGCACTGAGGTGCATCATTATATGTTTATTGCTACAGTACTGTAGTAGCGGGACCCCTGGTGGCCTAGTGGTTCGCATGCAGGACTCTCACTGCTGCGATCCAGGTTCGATTCCCGGTCCCCCGGGCAGATGGAGCTCGTTAGCCCTGTGAGGCCATCCATGAGAAGGTCACTCTAAACAAACCTACGTCCTGAGGACCTCACTGCCATTGTCCAAGCTTGCTTGGCCCCGGCAGATGAACCTTAGGATTAAAGGGTGGGCTCAGTTCAGCGCAGGCTGTGTCTCACCTAAAAAATCCATTGCGCAGGCTGGAAAGGTAAAAGACCTTTCCCAAAAATCTTCGTTCGTGAAGAATGGCCATTATTATTATTACTGTAGTAGCCCTTTCTCCTTATTCAGTTTATGCTCTTAAACTGCATCTTTCACTTGTTTGGTTACAAACAGCATTTAAAGTACATCTGAAGATTGTTTTTCTGCTGTTTATGTGAACATTAGAAACTCAAGCTATTTCAACTACTGGTGAACCTTTTTCACCTATTGCATGGAGATCCTTAGTGCCAAATGATTTCTCCCTTCTTACAGGGTATGAGGCACAGCCTGGAGAAGGCAGAGCAGAGCATGGTATTGAAGGCTGTATCAGAGCCTTACTGAATCTTGCAGACAACAGTAAGAAATGTAACCCAGAGACCAGTAAGTGTAGGTGACAAGTAAGATGCCGGAAAAGGAAGTGAGACAGATAAACCATGTGAATTATAGGAAATGGAAAAAAATAAGTCCTCTTTTCCGTGAACTCTAAACATACCTGTTAGTCTGAATGAGTAACTTGGTAAAGAAACATTGAATTTAGCTGAAGTAAATATTTATTATTTACTACAGTAAATATCACACTATTGCTATTCCTTTACCTAACCTGCAAAAGACAGCATCTGCACACCTACAGTTGTAATGTTATCATTCTCAGAAGTATCTAGTAATATGACAAATACATTCTTTCTTTTGTCTTCTACAAAGAAATGTAAACCAGCTGCAAGGGAATTTAAGAACTGAATTTATAGGTGTTTATATTTTATAGAACAATCTATTTCCTTCATGTAAGTGACTGTTAAGTTTATTAAGTATGCCTGCAAGGGAATCATGCTATACAAGCAAAGGATTAGGTTATGGCAGTCTTCTACATTTATATAAAGTGCGGAGAGCTATTTCAGAGGACCCCCTGCTCTGAACTTTCTTACCCAGGGGTTATAGATCGACACCACGAGCCCAGCAGGGTAAAAGGAGATTCCTATGGTGAAAATATCCACACAAATAGACCTGTTTCCTGAAATTCATTCTGTTTGCTCATTTTTTATTCTAATTAATTCACCAATTAATTCCCAACAGTGTCTCAGCATCTCATGCGTAAGACTCAGCTAGTGCATCAGCAGTCTGCAGCTAAACACCTACAGATGGCAGCTTGAGAAAAATATTGATTTTCAATTACTGGAATTTGTTTAATTCACCGTTAGCTTTGTAACCATTCCTTCCTCATCAGCATATGACCACAAGGAGCTTATCTGTCCTAGGTAGTCAGGAACCAGCCAGTGAATTAGTTCGTAGGAGCGAGCTTGCTCCCTAAGTAGGCAGGAGGAGAGAAGATGCAAGGACTGCACACACAGCTGTGGGGAATGCTGCAGTCTCATTGTTCCACAAACCACTGTCACGAGTGCAAAGCAGAAAGAAAGGGGTGCACCAGCTGCATTATGCACCCCAACATGAACATTCTGGGAGGAATATCCTCTGCCGTTAGTTCTTCACAGTACTCTTCCTTGGCATAATGCTGCTCACCTGTGCCTATAGTGATAAAAATCATCAGGGGCAACATGATAATGTTTGGGGGTTTTTGTGATTTCATAATAGCTGTAGGGATATTGTATAGGGAGGGGTTTCTGTTCTGGAAATGACAGAAAAAGAAAACAAGTAAAAGACTCATTGGCGAAGAAGTAAGGGAAACTGCAACACACATTACATAAAAAAGAAAGATGGACATGTGTTTGTCAAAGAGAAAAGGTACAGCTGGGAACCCTGACTTCTCTAGTGGATTTTTATGCCATCAAATAAAGGAATGACAGCAATCAGTTTATAGTACACCCAACTGCATGGATGAAAGCAGCATATGGCCTGTAGAGAAAGCCCTGTCAATTAAAAAAAATAAAATAAAATAAAGGGTTTTTTCACTTTTACATGGACAAGAGACCTTTCCTTCTAATGTAATTGTTGATGTATGTACTTCTGTGTTCCATAACATTCAGACATCTACATTATTATTCTCTGAATAAGCTTTTACGTAGTATGAATAATCTGAGTTCAAATGTGATGCCTCATCTCCAACATGTTAAATCTCATCTACGCAAACAAAGTGTCATGGAAAATCAGACCCCCATAAAAGCAGGAAATCTTGGATTTTATCACTGGATCTCCATACTGAATACTGCACAGTATTCTACCCTGATGCCATGGGATACGTAGGCCCTGATATTTTCCATGAAGTACTGTAATGTAACCTGTAAAAGATCAGTGCAAATCATTCAGTGCAAACAATTCAGCTCTAAAAATTAACATAGTTTGGAGTTACCGAATTACACCGATAGTGTTAAGATTCAATACAAGCCACTAGGAAATCTTTTCAGAAACAGTACCAGCAGGAACAAAGACAAAACAAAGAATCCAAACTGAAGCCCCCAAAAGAGCATGCACAGTAATATGATAGCAATACCAGAATTTTCATTCCCATATCACACTGGTGTTATATCAAATCCAGTGCTTAATCTGTGGTCTTTCAAAGAAAAATGGGAGAAATCAAGAGAAGGATTATTGTCCCTATAGGACTAATATCTTCACAGTCCAAACCAGGTCTCTGCTTTGAAGTTTATAGGTCACGCTTTATCTTTTAAGGAAAAGAAAGTGTGATCATGGGATCATTCTTACGACTAGTGAAACCACAGAAGTTCTCATTAGGTATTTAAATGGATAATCAATCTTTGAATCCCACTGAGCCTGGTGGCATACTGTGGCAGTGAATTCTAGATTTATTCTATGTTGACTTACTCTACTTTTTAATAAAATCAGATGACAAATAAGGAAATCAATACTTCTCATGTAAGAACATTATGAAAATCTGAAGGTTAGGCCTGAAAACTCAGTAGCTTGGCTGCAATTCAGAACAGCACAATTAAAGACAGGACAGATGAAAAAAGAGGGGAAAAAACCTTGTTAAATGCTGATAATTATCTTTAGATATTGGCTCCCTTAGAATAGTACCTTGAATATTTTAAAATAGCATACTTTTCTGTGTCTTTTAGACTGAAAGGGATTTCTGCTTTCAGTTTATATCTCTATTGCCATTAGGTCTTCCCTTTTAATAAATTCTCATGCGCACCATGTAATGTACAAAATTACTCTCAATCATATGCATCTCCATGTAAATATGTCTTGGTCTTTCCATTGAATAAGGCATTTTAAACTTTCTCAGTGGGTATTTTAACTTATTTAAACAATCCTACCTGTCACACTCCCTCCACCCCCACAATTTTTTTGCTCCTTGATCTACTAAATAATCAATCTCTGCATAAAGGGTTAGCACCAAACCGCGAAGTCCAAAATGAAGTGAACAACAGATCAATAAAACATAAACTTCTCTTCCACTTACAGGTTTAACAAAACATTTATTTCAATAACTACACTTGCAGCTAATATTATTACACTGCTCTTTTTAAGGTCAGAATGGTTTCCACCTTGAGAATGATCCAGCAGTTCATTTTTAGCTATATATTATCAGATTTAAGTGCCAGAAAATTGACACTTCTTCTGAGTAACAAAATTCTCCCACAAAGTCTGATTTCCTCTCACACTGCACCAAAACAAATTTATGAAAAGCATTGGCTAAATTGGCACACTCTCTAATTTAAACTACAGGCACAAACATGATGGGTGAATCAGTTCTTCCATAAATTTAATTTCATACAATGGATACATATGCCTCAGCAGGTATTCCTGCATCTTCTCACTTTGAAATGAAGATATTTATCATTGGCAGCAGTGCCTCAAACACTGGCATGCACACAAAAAACCCAGAGAAAACATGTCCCCAGAGGGATGATCTCCAATCCCTCCAAAAGTTCATCAGAAAGAAGGGCATAAATTTATGTAGGAAAGGCAGACTCCTTGGATTAGGAAATTAAAGGCTCATTCACAATACTACAAGACTGTGTTTTCACTTGCAAACAGCAAGCTCAAGTACGTGCCTGAGCATGAACTTAGGGTACCCGTTCTTTGTGTGAACTTGAGATCCCTGTTCTTCCCACTAGAATTGCTAGGGTGTGTGAAGGCAAGCCAAAAAACTCTCACAAAATGTTTTGCTTAGGAAAAGACGGCCTCAGGATACCTTCAGGTAGAAAAATGAGGCTCTTCTTAACTCCAAAATATGAGCCTAGAGATGGGCTAAATGCATGTTAGCACTGTGCCTCCAGAGTGTTGCTGGCCATAAGGAAGATCAATGCCAACCAGCTCTCATAAGCAGAGGCAGTGGTCAGCAATGTGGGTAGTTGCCAGATTTGATCCTCAGAATGAAAGCTTATTCTGACATAAGTATGCCCATACTTGTAGTTCATGTAGTTACTGATCCCACAAATGTAAGTTTTAACAGCTGTAAGCTGTTCACTAACTGTCCAAGAGTAAGTTTGAGCAGAAGCTGAACACATTCACCAGTGACTCTAAGGTCATGGATTGTAAACTTTGCCTCAGTGTCACTTGTAGTAAAACTCCAATTGCGATGTTTATCTGCTTCTCAGGGCATCACGAAGCTAAGTCTATGAGCATTTGATTGCTGTAAATGAAAATAGCTGGATCAGTGCAGGGTAACTTTACTGTATTCCCTCAGTGTTATGGGAAGCATCACCATAATAATTTGCATTCCAAAGGAAAAATCCCCTTTTGAAGATTTACTTGCATTCCAGAAGATTAATTCCCCCTAAGAAAAAAATCAAAGAAAAAACAACAGAGCTGCTGAGTACACCTTTGCACAAGGCTGTGCTTCTTCTCTTTAGAGGCTTTATTTTTTTCTTCCTTTTTCTTTCTTTTCATTATTATTTTAGGCAGTAGGTAAGGCTTAGTCTGTTGGACGGGTCCTCTTTTCATTCTCATTTGTAGAGTCTTGCCAATAACTAGAGATTTGTCAATTCATGAAACCAGAAGTTGAAAGCAAGGGACCTCTTCACATGAATATATGACCTTGAGATTACCTTTTCTCTTCAGATTTTTCCTTATTCTAATTCATCTGAAGCACACTTTCTCATCATATTGTGTCACAAGATCAACTTGGTTTTCTCAGACAAATAAAACCAGTAATTTCTTCTCTTAAAAAATAATTTCTGTAAAGCACTGATTTAAGTTTGTTAAAGCCAGAGAGCATCCTGCTTTTTCAGCCTAGGCAATACCTGGTGTAGACAAGCTATACATACAGGCTTTGAAATGGTGGCTGCATGAATGCTGTATGCATGAAATGCTGTGATCCTCTCATGCCTTTTCACCTGGTTGTATTACATGGAATATCTATACAACCCATTGGAGCAAGATTTTTGGCCTTCCTATCTTCCTGCATACCCAGGGGGCACTCTGTTGGCCTCCTTTCATTGCCTGCACCATCTGCAAATAGGGACTGGGGATAGCTTTAAAAAGCAGCAGAGACGTATATTTTCCTTAACCCAGATAAAATCATTGTTCTCTATTTCAGAATAAAACATTTCCTTCAGAACACCATTACCTGCTTCTACATTTTTCAGCATCTACTAAAAAAATTCTCACCCAGCTGTGCTCTTACTTCTCTGCTGAAATCAACTGAGTGATTCCAGTAGAGGTTGATAATAGAACAGGGATTCCCTTACAAAGATAGAGCACAGCATCAGAGAATTGGCACGGGATTATTTTACGCACTGAGACTGTCACATACCTCATCCACTAAAGATGGTTAAAGAAGGCTTTCTCTGATTTCTTTCTCTTGTGTGTGAGACACTGGTATAACCTCATGGCCTGAGCAAGAGATTGGACTCCACTCAAAGAAAAGTAAGAGTTGAAGATAAGAGGTGTACAGGCTGATTAGATGGCCACCCTCAAAGACTGTAATTTCCCCAGAGCTCCCACTCACAGTCCTGGAGGTTTTCTGCACTCAGTAAAGTACCTCGGGAGTTAGTTCCACAACAAATTGTGTTTGCACAGGTTTCTTCTGTATCTTATAACTTTTCATTGTGTTACTTTGCTACTTCAATGTTACTTCGAAGGAGTATTTTACAGTTTGTGTATTCCTCTCAGCAGATAAGCCCATGTGCCTCATAGGTTCCAACTCTGGCCTCCTGTTTTCCAGGACTGCCTCCATCACTTGTTTTCCTTTCTTTACCACTTTCCAGTCTCAGTCTCCCAGTGTCAAAACTCATCCAGCAAGTACCACCTGGTGTCAGCTGTTTTCCAAGATTCATCATCTTTTTTCTCTCCCCTTACCTAACGATATTGCCTCCAAATTTAATACTTACCACAGCTATTTCCATTTTCATTTAAAGTCACACCTTGCCCCCATCCCATCTCACAGCATTGGTTTTGAAGCATTCAATTCCTACCACAACATCAATGCCTGTATTAATTACAGTTTAACCTTAAATATATTACATCTTCAAAAGGTGAATAAGATTTTCTTTTCGCAGTCAAAAAATATATATTGTTAAAGGTTGTCAAAAGCTCTTAAAAATCTTGGCTAATAATCTCTGCTCATCTTCTGGGAGAAACTAGCTGTTAACTTCCATAGTGTGTGTGTCTGTTTCAGTCTTCCTATATAGTGCAGATGCTTATATCATGTTCATCAGTGTGTTTACATCTGCTCACTCCTATGTGACTCTGTAATTACAGTGGAATAGATATCACCGTCTTTCCACTCTAAGACATTTTTTGCAATTGATTAAATTCTAGCAATTGCAGGTGCCTTCAAGAGGCAACATTTTTTCTCCTATTATAATTTCAACCACTTTCTAGAACTATGTGTACACAACCATGCACACATACACGGATACAAACTCTAAAAAAATATGGGATTTGGAGCAGGGAAGTGAAATTTTATAGGGAACAATCTTTCTCTCAGTGATGTAACATTTTCCACATTTTTACAATTTTTCACAAATCCACCAAATATTTTACTTACATCCTAGTTAACTCAGAGAGTTGACAGAGATTGCTTCAATTCTGGCAAATAATTATCTGGCAGATAATTATTTGACAATTCCACCCAAACTATGTACCTTGCAATCTAGACTGTAGAGGTGAAACAGAGCTTTCCTTCCAATTCTGTCTGCCCAAAACTCATAAACTGCCATTTCCTTGAACAGAAGGACTGGGAACATGTCACTCTTGTGCCAGGAGTACAACACTCTATCTGCTATTCCTATACAATGGGAAGAAAGTTGGAAGTTCTTTACTATATTTCGGAAAAAGGGGAATCTGAGTAAGAAAGAAAGGCTTGTGAACTGAGAGAAGGAAATGAGAATGATTGCAGAAAACTTGAGGCAAAAAACCACCACCTGGTACAAAGCATGTCTAGACAACAAGGGAAAAGTCACATTGCCTTTCACTCCCTACTTCTCAAGGTATACCCAGAATCACTGCTTATCCATGTTTTGCAAAGCATTTAAAATGGATCTGACAGGATCTTGGTATGGTGTATAGAGGTTGTATATACTGGCAGAATAGCTATTCAATATTCATGTCTGTTCTCTTCTGCTGACATGTGACATTGGATGCCATGTTGTTGCATTCTGGAGTATACTGAAACCCAGGTCTGAGTATCAATCCCCAAATTTCCCTGATCTGTGAATTCCAGAACAGCCTGAGATTCAAATGCTTTTTCTCTCTATTAAGAAGGCTAAGGTCCTCACCCCGTAGCTTTTACATCCCTGAGAAGTGCATTCTGAGAAAGAATACACTGAAGTGTATTATGAAGTTCTCATTGTTGACACTGTCAGGAATATGTTTAAAAGATGTTGGCTTACTTCTTTTAAGAGAGGCTTTGGTAGTTTAGGAACAGCTCTCCATCCAGCCTCACTCCCAAGAACAGCATCTCTCCCTCCCTCCCTTTAGGCCCATGCTGCATAGCAGCTGTCTCCTCCACCACAGAGCTCTGGGTCCTCCCTGGGATACAGCCCATCCTGGGGAAAAAATAGCATAAGATTACATAATGAAAGATAGACTTGTAATGCAGATGCACAAGAGGGCAAAATTAAGGTCATGCAGTCAGTTTTGTAATGATTTCTGACTGCCTCATTTCTCCTCAGCACCTATCCCGCTCCCTGTTGAAAGGCACTATTCCCTTCCAGTCCTTCACTATTCTATTTCCTCAGCTTCCTCTTTGTTACCCATCCCTGCTCATTTATAGAATCATGTTTCTGTTTCTGTTTCTCTCTCTTGCCCCTATTTTGATACTTTCTGTACACATGGCTCTCACTCTGCACTCCTATTTCTCACTGCTGTTTGAACAAACAGTTCACTGCCTAAAGCTGCTGTCTCCTGACAAATAAAACACCCCCCTCTCCACCCCATTATTGTGTCTGACTCTAGCTTCTCTCAAACTCTAACACAAAATACTTTCAGATGTAAAGAAGACTTTCTGATTTAATTTCCTCTCCAGACACAGAGAGGAATTATTTGAAAAATCCTGATTAGACATGATCTGAAACAACTGAGGCAACATAATATACACATAGCACTAATAATACTGAATATTTATGCAGCATCTTTAGCCATGAAAGTGTTTTGCAAACACTAAGGGAGTGATTTTTCAGAGGTTCTGTGCACTCATTGCTCAGTGACTTTAGCTTTTTTTTCTAAGTGATCAATGTGTCTGCAAATGAGAAGTCATCTAATTAGTGTTTGAATATGGTAAAAAAAATCTCTAGCTATCATTCTATATACAGAAAAGTAGAATTATAAAGATCACCACATTTATAAGCCAGGATGTAGGAATGTCTTTTTATTTTATGTTTGTACAGCAGGGCCCTGGGGCTGTATACAGAAAAGGGCTCAGCTCTCACACTGATACAATAGGTGTCTAAGTCCATAAAGGTTCTTGAAATCCAGCTTTCTGGAGATGTTGTTACCTAGATTTTTTCCATTTCTGTTTTCACAGCAAAGTCGGAACTGACTGCTAGTTTTGAGGTTTTGAGCCTTACACAGGGGAGAACTAAGATAATTATGAAACCTACTGTCTGCTTTTAGTCAATAATTCAATGGTTAGAGTACTCATAGGGATTGTGAAAGATCTAGTTTGACCCCTGAGGTTTGGCATCTAGCAGACAGTAGAACATAAACATTAATTGGACCACTTAGCCTCACAGGTAAAGAAGCCAATTTCAAAGAGGGGACTAAACCTGGGTCTTTTAACATCTTACTAGAACACTCTTAACAGGGTTAGATTTTCTTGCACATTGTTTTACATGAAAAAAATCCTTACAGTTCTGGCTTGCTTTCCTTATAGCAGGAGAGGTTTCACACACTCATTTACAGTTGGAGAATCCCTTTCCCATTTGCAGTCTGGTATAGGAATTATTTCAATGCCCCATTATTTCCTATCGACTGACTTCAGTAGTGGTTGCCTTGTTTGCCTTTCTGTATTCTCCTTTTAAACACTGAGCTCTTTCTACATATTGTGGAGAACTTGCAGAGTTGGGTGTTTTTTTAGGTACTCATCCTTGTAATGCCTACATCTCTCATGGATTTAGCCCTTGATGTCTAAGTAACACTGAAAGCAGAAGTCACTGACTCAAAGTTCCTAACTGAAAAAGTTACTTGGATGCTGTCAAGCGGCCACTTAACTCCAAAGTTCACTTTAGAGTTGGTGCAGTTCAGTCCACATAATCTAAATTTCTCTTATCCGGTATATATTTTCTGGAAAAGGGTCGAATCCTCTTAGTATTTTTGAAGAAAGTTTTTTCACTTAAGCGAATCAGGGATTTATAAAAATTACTAACAGCTGGTGAAACATTCCAGTATCATCCTGTCCTGTTGATACAGACAGCCCTGAGGTAGCTAACAGCCATTTTATAATTGCAGCTCTTGACTGTTATGATTTGGAAGTTCACCATCAGGAAACCAGGAGTGAAGTCAGCTCTATCTGTAGATTTCACATTAACAATTTTCTACATCAAAACAACTAGGTAGATGGATGGAGATCTCCCCTAGGATTCACTACCGAGGAAGGCTCTGCTCTTTTAGGTCATATTTTGTAGGCCCTTCTGCATGATTCATCCATTATGTCACTACAACTAAACATTTTCTGTCCTTTTAGCCCATAGATAGCTAAAACCAAACCTGTGTTCAGTGATGATTTGAGATACTATAATTGGTAATGCTCTTCTGAAAAAAAAATGTATAGAAGTATTATCAGTGGGTCAGAGTTAACCTCAATGACTTCTAAACTACTATTGGATGAGAAGCTATTTTGGCACAGATAGTTGCCAAAGATAATAGGCCTCTGGGCTTGCAGACAATATTTCCTCTAACATTTTCAAGTACTTAAACTATTGTAGTTTCTGATATTTTGAACCCAATGTAAAGCCTCATGTAACATGAACATGCAGTGGTGCGGTTTGTTCTTATAGGAAATGTTAGAAATAGTCTTTCCTTGATCTGATCCTTTAAGAGTGTCTGCCTGGCTTTGTGATTCAGTCCGGAGGTCCTGCTTTTTTCTCCGTGGTACATCAAGTTGAACTTGATCTATAGAACTTGTTTGGATCTCTGAGGAACTTTGAATTATTTCCTTGCTACAAGTATTTATAACAGTATTCAGTAGCCTAAAAAAAAGGAGCCCTTCCTCCCACATCTGCCACCCTCCCACTGTCTCATAGCTCAATTACTTGTTTTTCAGACTTGAAAGAGATCCTGCACATAGCAACTTCCTTTGCAACCCCAATAACTCCTGTTCAGAGAAGCAGATCATACTGGTGGGTCTCAAATAACTTATAAGAAAGGAAGAAACGTATCCTAAAGCACAAGCTGAAAACCCTACTGAACAGCTTGTCAGTGGAAGGACAGAATATTGCCAGTTTTCAAATGGGCAATAGGTTACAAAGAAATTATGTAGTTGCAGTGGTTCTTTTATTTTGCTGTACAGTGCTAAGAGTCCTGTGAAAAAAAAAATTGGAAGAAGGCAAAGCTGAGACAGTACATAGGCATATTTGAAGATTGCCCATTCATTTCTTGAATTTTGTCAAAAATTAAGATCTTTTATTAATATATTTATACATGTTTAAGAACAAATTTCAAAAGTCGAAAATAGTTTTGAAGTTCTTATATAAATTTCCATCCTTTGAGGTTCTTTTGGTAAACTTTCACCCTTGGAAAATCCTTGGAAGAATGTCTTCTTTTTTTCTTTCTTTCTTTCTTTTTTTTTTTTATATCTAACTTAAAATTACTTCACAAGTCCAAAAAAGAGCCAACACCAGAACACAATCTAGTCCAAATTCACCACTCCTAGAATTAGCACCCTACCTACACCAGCATCTAAATAAATGATCTAACACTGAACAGTACTCATGAAATGAGTACAGAATGAATATATGGTACTCACACTGTAAATACAGTTTACTTATGTTCATGGCAGTTTTATGCTTTCTGGTCTTATCTGAAATTACCTCACCTCAGATTCATTGTAAAGCTATTTTACTGTAACATCGTGAAGCTATTTTACTGTAACATCATGGCAATTTTCACCAACAATTTCAGTTTATCAAGAAACTTTTAAATCTCCAGAAAGCTGATTAAAACCCCATCAACGTTTTGCTTTCTGAAAGTAGATTGCACTTGCATCCCAATAATTTCCATGAGCAAAATATCCATTTCAATGTAACAAAGATTTAGGTTAAAATAGACACAACTTTAGATTCCCCAGCATAGTTGTTTCAAGCCTCCTAAGTCGGGGTCCATAGCTTGTTCTGGTTATAGCAAATCTTGTGGCCTTTAATAGAAAGCAAGAATGATAAAGAAATTAATGCTCAGATTATGCACCAAAAAAAAGAGTGTGATACAAGATCTCAGGTTAAGAAACTTAATGATGGTATTGATAAAGCAAAGGCTTTAGATTTGTAAAACACTGGGGTGATCTGACTTGTCAACTCATGTCCTTTCTTCTCCTTACCAATTGACTGAAGTATGTAGAGAGGACATTGGGAAAAAGGCTGAAGCTGTGTGTGTTTCTCCGTGTTTCTGTGTGTCTATGTGTATAAAGTACATATATAAGTCCGTACATATATGCACCTATGTATATATGTGAAGGTATGTATGTATATATATGAATATACTGTGGATTTTCAATGATACAGAAATTTCCACATTGAAAAATATTCTCATATATTATATATAGTCTCTAATGTATTATATATGTGTATAGCATAGTTTTTATATTTAATATGAAATACATATACAATATACATGTATACCATCTCTACTACATGTATATCTGAAAGTGCATATTTTTCTTCCTTGTGGTTAGAAAATTGTTTATTTCCTTGAAACACCACATTCTGTGTAAAATATAAGATTCTGTGTAAAAACTGCCATCTTTGAAAATACATTATTTCTATTATAAACTATGATAACTGGGGAAATCCCCAGCAAAACCATTGCCGCCATAATTCACAACCAGTTTGTTAGAGGCTTAACTCCTTTCAGCTTTGCCTTGGGCCATTAACTAACAAACCAACCATTAACTGCTAGTAATGACCATTTTTTCCCTGAGATTATTGCTTAATTGAACTCCCGTGCTGTGTTGGTTATTTTTATGCCATCTCACAATGACTACGCATTACTTCATTTTCCTAGTATATCAACCACCTACTGAAATAAACAAGATAAGTATTGTAGAATTTCACTGTATATACTATTTATAATACATTAATGAACAGCCTTGATGTAGCAGATGTGCTTTTTCATTTTTCCTGTTCTTCAGAGCATATGCACCAAGTAACTTAGATGCAGAATTAATGCATGCTGTTGTTCAGTAATGTATACAATGTCAAGGCACTGTATTAGTAAGCTGCGTTATATATTCATTTGGGTAAGACATATTTGATTATTAGCATTCTGTTCTTCAGCAACAAGCCACATGTGCTGTCTGTTGCCATGGTAATAAATTAGGAAGGATAACCTGACTACTTATCAATTTTTATTAGTGCAATCATCCTACCTGCTTAACCCCTCAGTAACAGCAGCATATTTAAACACCACTGATAAAATCTATGCAATGCTGTGGGTGTCAGTTAAGCTAATAGGATGGGGAGGTAGCCAAGGTACTGTGGAGATGGGGAAAAGAAATACTGACTTACAACACGATGCTGAAGTTATTCATTTACATTACAGGATCAAAAATGTTAGTGTTTCTGATGATTTCAGCACAGTGGGAAAAGATGAAAATAAATGCAAAAACTTGCAATGGATATACTGAATAGTGTTTCCATCCTGTTGTGTTTAAAGCAGTATGTGTAAATGGATATGTTTAACTATAAACCCAAATAAATGGAGTCAAAACATGTACTTGCTAAATGTTCAGGAACATCATTTGCTACTAAATATATCCTTAAAAGTGGAAGAGAACAAACTTAGAGGAACATCAGCATGATTTTCTTTGAGATATTAGTATTGGTCTGTGACCTTTAAGACTGCTGCTAACACCCTTTCAATTATCACCCATAGAAAAATCAGTTATTCCATGCTACGCAGAAATAAGAATAAGCTTCCCATTCGTTCCAAGATTTTTCTGGGATCAAAATAAAAGCTACAACAGATTTATTCTCAAGTATCTCATTTTGATCTAAAGATCTAAATGTTCCTGTGGAGCTAAGTATAGTTAATCCATGTTTGATTGTTGGAAGTCTGACTATTTAAATCTCAATATTAGCACTGATGTTATTGCTGGGTTTAAATACATATTAAAAGAAAAAAAAGTCTTTCAAATCTTGTTGGTTTTAATGTAGCACTGGGTCTCACTAGTGCTAAAGCAGGGTGTGAATGTACAGCAGAACAGCAAAGGCTGGACAGGGATCTCCTTGGACCTGCTCTCTGCATGGATATGCTTACTGGGAGGAAACATGCCCTGCTCTGCTTCTGGCTTCCAGGATAACCTCGCCCATCAGCTCCCTCTTACTGTCATCTTTTCACCGTTCACAGGATTTTAATTGTCAAACTGTCCATCTGTGGGCATCATGTTATTAGGTCAGTAAACGACTGTCAATTCAAAACTTTTCCAAAGCCTTGGAAAAAATGCAATATTCAACACAAAGAACTCCTTCTTTCAGCCGGAAAATATTAATACAACATTTTCCAAAAACACCTGAATCCTTCATTTAAAAAGCTGGCCACTATTAACCTTTTAAAAGTAATGGGAGAATATAAAATGTTGGATAGGAGCTAAACCTTGTCTCCTGGAGAAAGGAACAGCTCTGGCATGCCGGAGGAAAATCTCTCCCTCCTGTGATTGAGAGTTCTCTTCAAATGAGACACAGACTTCACCCTTTCACTGGCACCTGCCACTCTTGTTAGGGGAGATGAGGAGTCACCACAGGTAGGCTGCACTTTCCCACTATGAGCTTCCTTCATCTACCCTGGTGAATGAAAAATACCCCCCAGGAGCAGCAAGGCTGTTGGTGAGACAGACTTGTGTAAATGACACTGACAGGAAGGGCTTGGGACAGGGTCTGAAGGGAAGCCAGGACAGAGAACAAGGGAGAACTCAGAAGTCTGGAGTAGGAACTGTTGCTGGGAGAGGAGCGAGCTGAAGAGACATTTGGAGCAGCCTAAACTTGGAGAGAAGGACATCTGGAAGGACAAATACCTTTTTTTACTCATCCCTACATGAATTGTCAAAGAGAGTTAAAATAAACCACAGTTATAATCAGTGTGCAATTCTAAAGCATCTGAAATCTTTAAATCTGAGAGCACACTGGACAATCTGGGAGTTGTTTCTTCCTAAAATGACGCACAGTCTTCCAGGTTATTTTGGTATTTGAAATTACTGAGTTATATAAGCATAAAGTCTGTCCACTTTCAGTGATAACAAAACTCTTAAGGCATGTTTGACAAGTAGTCTCAGGGTCAGAATATTTTTCCCCAGAAAGTTTCACATGTCAAAGGAAGACTGTGCCTTATGAAGTGAATTTGTTTAGAAGGAATAGTTGAAATTCACTTTAGGATTCAATTTACTTTAGGGTATCCACGGGCTACAAACTTTGTGCACACGTGCGTGAGTGCGTGTGTATATTCAGTAATTACAGGATCTGGTAAATCAGAGAGCGTTCTCTCTGCACCTCCTGTTCCTTGCAAGACTCTCAGCTTTCTGAAGGAAAGTACTTTGTTCAAAACTATTTTGTCACTATGCTTTCCACATCTGAGAAGGTGTTAAGATGACTCATTTCTTTTCCATAGCTGAAGACGTATTTTCCAATGGGCCTGACAATGGTGCCCAAGGTCAAAGTTCAAACTGAATTGATGGATTAGTTACTCTGTTCCACTCCAGCCATGGTCTGTAAGGGAAACAAGGCATTTTCATAAATGCCTACACGTTTACAGATTTCCAAACAAGTCCACTGTTTGTGCAGACCACTCTAGAATGAATCCTGTGTGTAAACAGACCTTCTCCAGTTGGAAACTTAAAAAATCCCAACACTGTTATCTCTCAAGTAGCTCAGCCTTCCTTGTCAGCACCTTTTCTGATAAAAAGAGGAGTTGTAAAGCTGCATATCCACACAGGTTGTTTCTAATAAACTGTAAGAGTAGTATTCATCTAACTAATGTACCCAGGTTTTGAGCATAAAACTAATGTTGATAATAGGTATCAGGTTGGCAACTGGAATTTTTGCAATCTACGTATTGCTGGATACTGACTGGACAAATGGGATTGGAACAGCAATGGATATATATTCAAGTTACTGAGTCTTGGTATTACTGGCATACAATATCATGTTTGGCACAGGCTGTGAGGAGGCACATAGCTCATCACAAGCTGAAATTCACATGGAAATCCAAGACATCACAAAAACAGATACCAAGATACCATTAGGGGCTGTAGAGGAGTTCTGGTTTTGTGTTCAACTAGGTAACAAATGTTTATCAGAATCTCATGCAAAGAACACAATAGTGTTATCCTGAACATGACAGGGTAAGGCAGAGTTTTGAAGACAAGTTCTTCAAAACCAAGAGGGGAATAAACTTTTCTAAAAGCAATTTTTTGGCCAATTTAAACTGATGTCTGGTGATTTAATTCATAAAACAAAATAATATGACCACGGATAAAAGAACAGAAGCTATTAATATGAAGGTAAGACTGTTAAATAAACAAATATAGGCCATGCAGTGGTTCAGCAATGCATGAATGCAGGAAGCAAAGCCTTCTTTTTCCTTCTAATCCCAGCTATTTTCAGACTTGACAGTGCTTCATAGGGATAAGTGGTTATCTTTTGCAAAATAGGCAAAAGAGGGAACTACTCTCCCTGCTTCATTCCTGCATTTGGAAGAACAATTGCTGGTGAAAATATTTCACAGGCAACATAGCAGATGATTCATTCCTCAACAGCAAAAAGAAATCAGGCAAGTGGCTGTGAGTGACATTCTGTTCCTATCTCCTTTTGGGACCAAGAAGAGTTCTTTGGAAGGTAATAAAAGGATAACTTCTCTCTAAATAAATAAACAATTGTCTTTGAAAAGTGTCCATAATGTTTCTTGTTTTTCATGTTCTGATTCCAGAATTATTCTACTTTTGATGAAGAGCTTAACATAACAAAATATACATATTTGTATGGGGGCTATAGAGAGGTGGGAGAGAGAGGTATTTTACAAAATAGATGAAGATTTCTACAGGATGGGTACATGTACTAGGAAAAAACAATACAATTATTACAATTTTTGTAATAATACAAAAATATAAATATTCTTCTACAAGAGTTTTTAATTCTATAGGAAACATTAAAAATCAGTTCTCAGTTCATTGTATACAACTCAGCAGCAAGAGGGAGTTCAACATTCCCAGTGTATGGGTTCTGGGAAAAAAAGAGAGCTTAATAAGAAAAATAAGAAAAGCACAATCACATGAGACACTGAGAGTTACAACCGGTGAGCAAAACCTCAAATCCCTGCCCAATTAACAGCAGTGCAAATAAATTTTCACAGATAGAGTTGTTTGTTTATTTGAACTTTGTTTCCTTTCTCTAACAAAAGCACACAGTGGTAGGAGAAGTCAGAGATACAGAAATTCTCTGAAAGGAGAAAATTTTCTGTAATGACAGTTCAGATATTTTTTAAAAATTACTAGCACACAGAGCACCACGCTGGCTTTCTAGCAGATCTAAGTCTTTCTTCCCTTGCTCTGTGCCTTACACTTTACCATACCCATGATACAGTCTTACATTGTTTTCACAAGTAAAAAGTTTGCTAATGACCAAGCCTGGGGGATGGGGTATGCATGGGCCACAGCATTCTCCTGAGGCACAAAAACTCATGAGTTTGACAGATAGTTTTATTCATTTTTACTTTTCTCTTCATACTGTACAATTTTGATTCCTTTTTTTACTGTTCCTTTTACGCTTTTGTCAGTTCTCTTCTGGTTCCTTAAATAAATCCTCAGCTAAATCCTGAGAGTAAAGACCATACATTGTTTTCCTCTGATCTGTAAGTATTTTGTGATGTTTTTACTTCTACAATACCCTTTATTTTCTGTCTTTAATTTATATGGTTTCTCCAGAGAAATCATCAGGTGCATAGGCAAGCAGCCAGGTGTGGAAATTCTGATTTTTTATAAGTATTTGACATATTGTGATTGATCACTCAGACTAACAAATAGCAAAAGTGTAGAACTCAAGAGAGGCATATCTACATGATGTGAGAGCAAAATACTTAAATATGGAAACGTACAGTTTTGCTTGGTTCTAACACAGTTTACAAAGTGGGTCCCCCAGCTCCAAGACAAAGGAAACTAGGTTTCTTATGAACATCAGAGTCTGAGAAGATATAGCCTATTATTGGAACTTTTCCAAGGTTGAGCATTAATAAAGTATTTCTCCTGAGCATAGGGTCTTTAGTGTCTCATAAAGGCTGAATTCACAGTGCAGTTTTTCCCACCGTCGGAAGGGAAAAGGATAGCCACCTTTTACCCTCCTACCTATTTTCACAAAATTCTACAGGAACTTAATAATCTGTAAACTTTACCCTTTGGTCAAATCTGATTGGAATCAGGAAACTAATTCAAAAGTTGGTCTGTAGGTGGTGAGGAACAAGTGGACAGACAGCTTTGATATGTGTATGCAGTTACATGTAACCACACACAGAGCATAATCATGTAAGCCTTGTTTTCCTATGAAACTAGAATAAAATAAATGGATATTTGGCCTACAGGGTTTAATGGTTTCTCTACCTGTCAACAAGTGGTTTTCCCTGAGATTACAGAGATTAGAAATACAAACTTTGCAGTGTGCAAGGTTAATAAATCTAGACTGCAAAGGGTGAAAAACAATCCAGGAAGGGAAAAGATTCCAAGATTCAAGACCTGTTTACTGACAGAAGGGCACCAATAACATCTCTTTTTTACTGAAGAAACTTAAGTCTGTTTCCCTCAGCTGTGCAAAGTTGTGGGAGTGTCAAACTGGCCAAGGTGTAACAGCTCAAAACAGTACCCAACTGCTGCAGGTTTTATAATGAAAAAACAAAACCTGGAGATACTTTCCAAAGCAAATAACCCTGCATTCTCATTTTCAACTGCAGCGACATGAACACTACATTTACTATTTTTGGTATACAAGGAACCTGGGAAATCACCGAATGCTATGTGAGAGGGGTTGCAAAGGTACCAACTGGAGTAGCGTGTTCTGATTTCAGAAGAAAGAGGAAGACCAGATCAACGAAGAAAAAATAAACAAATAAGGTTTAAATGAGCTCTTTAGGTTAATGAAGCAAATAGTGAGCAGGGACATGGCTACATTGCATGACTGTATAAAGATAGACAGCTATTTAAGCTAAAGGACAATGTCAACGCAAGGACGTTTGTCCACGAATAAAATTAAGCATGCTATTTTCCAATTGTAAGAATGCTGAGATCCTCAATGGCCTCCCTGTATGGACAACGGGTTATAAAAGTCCAGTTTTTGTTTGGTAATGTTCTTTTTATCAGATTGTATTTAATCTTTGCCTGAAAAGAAACTGAATGTGAATATGCAGATGACATTCACCAGTCTTACCTTCTTGTGAAATCTTAGGGACTCTTGTATTACTGGTATCTAAACGCAGCAGACCAAAAACATAACTGAAAGCCCAAGGGACATTTTAAAAGAGAAATTGTCTGATTCTTGCAGTATTGTGAACAAAATATTTTTTTCTACTTTAAGCTCCAAAGAGGAAGAATAAAAGTCCCCTCTCCACTATGCTTATAACTCTGTGTTGCAAACAATTAACACCTCCCTTCAAGAGATGCAAACATAAAATCATAGAATGTTTTAGGTTGGAAGAGACCTTAATATCATCTAGTTCCAACCCCCCCCGACATGGGCAGGGACACCTTCCACTAGATCAGGTTACTCAAAGCCCATCCAATCTGGCCTGAAACAGTTTCAGGGATGGGACATCCACAGCTTTCCTGGGCAACCTGCTCCAGTGCGTCACAGTAAAGACTTTCTTCCTAATTTCAAAAACCTACCCTTGTAAAAAGTCACTCTACAGCCTTTTTGTTGCCCCCCCTTTGGGTTCTGAACTCCATTCAACTCTTCAGACCAGTTCTCCATTCCACCATTATAATTTCCTTTTCACCTGGTTAGATCTTTTAGAAAACATCTACAGTAGTGTTTTGTTTTAATTATTATTCTGAAGAATGCTGTTAACTACAGACAGTTCTGTCTGCATGCTCACTTATATCATTTTACCAAGCAAGTTTGCTCCAGTTACTGTCCTAAAAATCTCATAAATTCATAATACATTCACTGTGAAAATTAAAATCCTACTGCTTGCAAAAGTGTTATGGTTTAGTGTTTGAGAGTCTGATCTTTGCGGAGCAGTACAAAGAACCTTTTGAAGTCAAGAATTCTATTTCCCAGCTCAAAGACAGAATCATTTACATCCATTTTTCTGACTGATGAGCTTTATATCCTCAATTCCCAAATTTTGATCCTACTCAACTATTGAGTTAGCAGTCATCAAGTTGATATTAGAGTCTAACAACTAAACAAATATTTAAACAAATTATTTCATTTATAAGCATTAAAACTCTTCCAATGATTGCTAAGTTAATATTAAACAAGCTGGAAATATTTAAGTTCTAACCAACCGAGCTGCAAGTTGAAGTATTCTGTTATAGTACACCAGCAGTTGTATCTAAATTTATCCATTGTAATTAATAATTTGAAGACATAGTACATCACTTAGCTCAAGTATACACTTTTTTTATCTTTTGACACTCCTCCATAGTGCAGAGATACCCAGTTGTCTATTTTTAAATAAAAGGTTAAACTCTTGGTCTTTTAGGTGTGTGTATCTATAGCTATTCGAAGAAGTGTGAACTAAATAGCCTGCTGAAATATTGCATTTCAAAAGACCAGGAATGGGCAGAAGTGCTAAAAGTCCTTATTAAACATGAACTAGATGAGCACTCCAGCTGCATTCTGCTTTCAACTACTTTTGAATCATCCCTAATCCCTGGAAATAAAATGTGATTTAGGGAGGAAAACACAGTTTGAATTCTGCATTTAGGTAAGAGAGAGAAAAGCTAACAGAGAGAAAAACAATGTCAAAAAAAGCATTTTTAGACTATTACTGTTGGGCTGCAGCGGGAGTGTACTTCATGTCACGGGCTAAGATTACAAGATGTCTGCCTGAGCTTTCTCCTAATAATAATGTTGTGAACCCAGACTTTCTTAAAAATAGAAGTTTGTTCTTTTTTCAAGAAAACAATGAACTGTTTTGAAACAGATGTACAGAACTCAGTGAGGTGACTCATCAGCTGTGCTTAGTTACAGTGGCTTTATCTGCAAATGCGTATAGACAAAAAGCTACTCGAGAGTTCGTAAAAGAACAGCCGATCTACTGAGAGCTAATCACACTGGGCTATTCTTGGAGGAACACAGTGTTTGTACGTAATGACAACAGTTACCAATTACTGGCTCTGCTTGGAGAAATGAATAGTTCAGTGAAGTTATTTAATGGTGCTCTCTGCAAAGACTCTATTTAAAATACCAGAACCTGTAATTGTCTAGCACTGACCTGATCTGACAACTGAGCATTCTGCAGTGTGAGGGCATATCTGCTTAACTTAAGCTTGTTTTCTCCACAGGAGACAACCAGTGCCTAGTACACTAACTATGCGTATTATGTCATTTGCATAAGGTTGCACTAAATTCAGAAAAATTGATTAAAATCTGCATTTCACTGAAAATTATTTGCATGATATCTGCCTTATGAAGAAATGATAGATACCCCATTAGATTTCTACTGATGTTAATAAATGACACCAACCTTAAACACAAGGAATATAGGAGTGAATCATACCCTTTCAACCAAATGAGCATTACAATCTTGTTCATTCCAACAGCAATTACAGAAAGTTTTGTTTCACAAGTGAGAACTAGCAACACAAAAAAGAAATAACAAAATGGAGCACCCTTACTAGCAAATCCATAACTTTCTTTTCAAATCCAACAATTCCATTTTTTTCTAAAATATTTTTTTTTGTGAAAATTATTGAAAAGTTGGCACATCACCTTTGAAGTCCTTCAAAGTCAATTGTGATGCTTGTACATTAAATGCCTTTTCTTAACAGATGTAAAACGAATGATACGGATTTGAAGGAGGACATATGGTAAAAGACAGGTAAAGAAATTTGAATGATTTATTCATATAATTTTGAAGTAGCATATTTAAAATCTCGTCTCATTAACATCTATTGCCCACCTAATTACTATAAGTAATTGACAGCTCTCATTAGGAAGAGACAAAACTAAAGGGAATTAAGGTCTTGATCTTGCAATTGCATTTCCATGAGCCGATGCCTTCATTGTCTGGAGCCTCTTTGGCATGTGTGGGCTTGGTTTGGACACAGGAGTCCACCTGTGCAAATGTGATTGCAAGATCAGGACCTAAGTGGTATCATGGGAATTAAGCAGATTCTGTCATTTGGAACAGACCTGCTGCCAAGTTGCATAGCCAGTTACAAGTTATCAAATTGTCATGAAATAGAAGAAATATATGATAGTTTGCTATCTGAATTTGGAAAATACTGCACATGATCCATGATTTGAATCTGTTAATCCAAACCTGAAACTAGAGGAGAAGATAATTTTGAAAACCTATTCTTTTCACTTTTTATGCAATTAGTGGACCTTTTTTAATTGTCATTACTGAGATATTTTAAAAGCTATTGGTGAAGTAAACACTGAAATCCTGCTAACAGTAATAAAATTTATTCACGGAACTTCCCCCCCCCCACACACACACATATCTTTGCAAATTTACTTCTCAAACTTGAATCAAGAATTTGGGGAATATTAATTTTTTTTAAATTAATAGCCAGTTTCAAGGTCAAATGTATTGTATCACACCTATACAAAATAACTTCATTCCTAGTTTATCCATGTCCAGCTGAGTCAAATTTACCCATGGACTAAACAGCTGTAAGTGTTGTAGTGCTGTGACTAATGGATGATGAAGCAATAGTGCATGTTACACATGGCAATAAAGTGATAGGAAAATAAATGAAAGTGGTGTGCCAGAGAGAATATACAAGGAAGTATCACCAAGAATGCAAGAAGAAACTATAAAGTAGCTTATCAAAGATAAAAGCATATTTCATCTGATTCTTATCTGAGTAACCGACCCACACACAATGGCAAGCAGTATTGCCTTTCACTGTTCCATTTTAGAATCATTCCCTCCTTGTACTTGCTCATTTACTTTCATAGTATGTACAATAGTATGTACTAAATAGATGCAAAATCAGGTTTTGATACAATTTTTTTCGTACCTAATATAATTACTCATGGAGTAATTACCATTGTATTTAAACACAGATTCTAACATCTGTAATAACAGACTTTTGCTGGATGGATCAGGGAGGCAGCTAAAATCATGAAGCTTGTGGTTTTTTACCTTCTACCCACATCCATATTGGGTAAAGACAGTCTTCCCTATCTCCTGACTCCACACTGGCACTAGCAGCCTTCCACAAGACTTTTACTTCTCCTTTGTGTGCTTCACACCTGATGCAAACTTCCCCTTTTGCTCACAGCTTCTCACGAATCCTACCTGTCTGACAGCCATCTGGAAATGTGCAAGTATTGATTGACAGGTGCCAATTATCATTACGCACATAAGAGGTTCCTTTCCCATGGAGCACTTAGCTGTTTTGTTCAGCTTGCATTTTCCTCTCGTAGGAGTTTAGTTTAGACCTGTCTCCTCTACCCAGCCCTTGTAACGTAGCTGGATGACGCAACCTCACTGACATTGTTTCCTTTCCAAAAAGATCAAAATGTTCCCTGAAACACCATAAAACTGGGGGAAATATTGTCTCTGAAAATACTTTCACAAAAATGCCCATAAAGGTCATATTTTACTGCCCTTAACGTTTCCTAGTCTTATGTTTGAATAGAAGAAAGGAACTCCCAGGAAATAAATAGTGTGGAATTTCTATTGTCTGTTCTGTAAAGTCACTGTAGATTGGGTGGTTGGCTTAAAAAAAACCAACCAACAAAAAAATCAAACCAAAACAAACCAAAATAAAACAAACAAACAAGCAAAAACACAAAGAACGAAAACAAAAACAAAACCAAAACAAGAAAACCAAAACCAAAACCAAACCAAACAAACAAAAACCCCCCAAACCCAAAACAAACAAAAACCCCCAAAAAACAAACAAACAAACAAAAAACCCAACAACAAAAAAAAGACCAAAAGGAAAAAAACACTCTTTCAACACTATATGTGTAGGGCATGAACAACAATATCCTGAACCATAAATATCTTCTTTGCAGCTGGGAGTGGGGAAAGAGGGCTTATTGGTTAAGTAGAATGGAATTTATTATATTGCAAGAAATATGCAAGAAAATCAGATTTTATAACAAGATCAGAATACTCACTGCTAGAGCTCTGATTAACTACTTCAAGGTTTGCTGGCAGAACTGAAAAATTAAATGCTTGACTCAAAAAGAAGACATCTTGGTTTTTGTCATGAAAAGAGATGTTTTGTTCTTGGTGAAAGGAATGACAATTTCATACTAATTTTCTATAAATCAAGCACCAAAACTCATCACAGCATTTAGCTTAAATGATGTTAGGTCCAAATAGCCCTCTCTTTTAATCCTGTCTGAGTATTAATTATCTTGTAGATAGCAATTGAGATAACTTATCTACACTGACATATATCAAAAAAACCACCATAGGCAGACAGTAGTGCTACTGAATGTATACAATAAAATAATAAATATATATATTACTCAAAGAGTTAGCTTGCTGGGAAGAAGGTGGTAAAACTTTAAATGTCAAAGGGGGGGGAATAATGAGCAATGCTTTTCAAATCTTGGCTAGTAATTACCACTTATTCCAAGACAAATTGCTGGCAGGTCAAAGAAAAGAGCCCTTGATCCTATACTGAATGGCATTTTTATTGTGAATTTGACTGAGAGGGTTACCTACCTGGACCTATTTTAATATTCAGTTTAGCAGGTCAAACATATCAGTCACAACTGTAACAGAAGTATTTTGGTCTGGTATCAGATGCTTTCTCTTCACTTATTTCCTTATTTATTCTTTTAAATTCTTGATAATAGAGGTAGTCCAGCAAACATTCTTTGAATATGAGAGAAATCCACAGCTTACAGAAAGTGAGTGCTCTTGGTTGAGCCTCCTTAACTTTCTCAAAGGGGAGAAAGATACAGACAAGTATGCTGGGAAACCTTCTGGGACCAATAGGACTGCAGGGAACAAGTGTGGGGCTGCTGGGCTAGGAGGGGAAAGCAGGAGGGAAAAGCCTGCTCCAGTGTTTTGGTAGGGATCAAAACAGGATGTAGGGATAAATGTAGTGTGCAACCAGATTGATTGCATGTTCCCATCTCTTGCTTTTGACACTTCTCTCCGTTGGGAAGTTCGTATCACACCACTTTCAATAACCTTCAAAATAGCATTGCTTGGATGAGAATATTTCTTCAGCAATTCTTATAATTTTTTAAGAATAAACTTAAAAAGTAAATCTTGCTCTCTGTAACACACTGATTCCAGAATGCACTTTCTAAGTAAAAATTTCTTAATGTACGTGAAGAAAAACGTAAAGCTGAATGTACTGCATGTGTTCCATTATATACACAGATATATGTTTACAGCATCCTCCCTCCCACTCTCTCTCTATATGTCTTACAGAGACCAGTATATATTTTAAATAACAATGGGCAGTTCTGACATTCCCTATAAACTGCCAATATGAGCAAGTAACAGGTTCCGATCCAGGTCTTAACCCTGACCTAACACCCATGTTTCCTTTTTCAATGGGCAGTATCATTACTTAAATACACTTGAGTGACTGGGGTAGCCTAAAAGTTTCCTGCAGGATTGCTAAGTATGTCCCAGGCAGAAGCTGAGAAACCTGGCCTGTCACGGCATTATAATTTCAAAGGGATTGCACCAACATACATTGAGAATTGTTGTGCTGTGACTATATAGGTGTATACATTACTATGAATATAGAAGGGGTTCAATCTGTAGAGATAAACACATTTGTTAAATAAATGACATGGCAATCCTGTTCTCTGCAAAAGTACAAAATGAGGGAAAAATGAAGACAAATATGTATAAGAAAACTTACTAGTTAACTGTGTCCTCTCCAGTGTCTACACAAATCCATCCACATTTTCTAGTGAGAATGGCATCATATTTACCTTTCACACAGGCACGAGGCAAAACATAACTTTAATAGTGCTTGCAAAGTGCTATAAGTACAAATGATTGATAAAGCCAGTGAATGGCAAACAGCCAGAGAATATTTAGACTGAGAAGTGCTTAATCCAAGAGCCCTTAGGGAAAGCAATTCTATTTCAGCTTCTTCATAATTTACAAATCAGGAACTGGAGATCAAAAATAGCTTTTTAGATATTCTTAGATATTGAGAAAATGAAAGAATTTACCAGCAAATAGTTGATCCATTTCCCTATCTCATGAGATATAAAAATGAAATGGACACATGATCAGTAACTATTACAAAGCAAATTCACTGGGTTTTTCCCTCTTGTAGCTTTGTAGAAAGAAAAATAGAGAGACAAAGGAATAATTTGAACTCAATCTAGCCACTTCTGTTAGGGATAACAAGAAGTGCTTCTACAAATACATCAGTAGCAAAAGGAGGGACAAGGAAAACCTCCATTCTTTGTTGGACATGGAGGGGGACAGAGTCAGCAAAGATGAGGAAAAGGCTGAGGTACTTAACACCTTCTTTGCCTCGTTTTCAACAGTAAGACAGATTGTGCTCAGGACAACTGGCCTTCAGAGCTGGTAAACAAAGACAGGAAGCCAAATAACCCTTCTGTAATACAGGAGGAAACAGTTAGCAACCTGCTGAGCCACTTGGATCCTCACAGGTCTATGGGACTAGATGGGATCCACCCAAGGGTGATGAGGGAGCTGGCAGTAGAGCTTGCCAAGCCGCTTTCCATCTTCTACCAACAGTCCTGGCTCACTGGGGAGGTCCCAGACGATTGGAAGTTGGCAAATGTCACACCAATCCACAAAAAGGAGGACCTGGGAAACTACAGGCCCATCAGCCGGACCCCAGTGCCTGGCAAGGTTATGAAGCAGATCATCCTAAGTGCAATCATGCAACACCTACAGGATGGACAAGGGATCAGACCCAGCCAGCACGGGTTTAGGAAAGACAGGTCCTGTCTGACCAACCTGATCTCCTTTTATGATCAGGTGACCCACCTGGTGGATGAGGAGAAGGCTGTGGATGTGGTCCACCCGGACTTCAGCAAGGCCTTTGACACCATCTCCCATAGCATACTCCTGAAAAAGCTGGCAGCCCATGGCTTGGACAGGGGCACTCTGTGCTGGGTTAGGAACTGGCTGGAGGGCCGAGCCCAGAGAGTGGTGGTGAACAGTGCTGCATCCAGTTGGCAGCCGGTCACTAGTGGTGCCCCCCAGGGATCAGTGTTGGGCCCAGTCCTGTTTAATATCTTTATTGAGGATCTGGATGAGGGAATTGAGTGTACCATTAGGAAATTTGTAGATGACACCAAGTTGGGGAGGCGTGTTGATCTGCTGGAAGGCAGGAGGGACCTGGACAAGCTGGAGACATTGGACTGATTTCAATGAGATGAGGTTCAACAAGGCCAAGTGCCAGGTCCTCCACTTTGGTCACAACAACCCCGTGCAGCGCTACAGGCTGGGGGTAGAGTGGCTGGAGAGCAGTCAGGCAGAAAGGGACCTGGGAGTTTGGATTGACAGGAAGCTGAACATGAGCCAGCAGTGTGCCCAGGTGGCCAAGAAGGCCAATGGCATCCTGGCCTGGATCAGGAATAGTGTGGCCAGCAGGACCAGGGAAGTGATTCTTCCCCTGTACTCAGTGCTGGTGAGGCCACACCTGGAGTACTGTGTCAAGTTCTGGGTCCCTCAGTTCATGAAGGATATTGATGTGCTGGAGCAGGTCCAGAGAAGAGCAACAAGTCTGGTGAAGGGACTTGAGCACAAGTCCTATGAGGAGAGGCTGAGGGAGCTGGGGTTGTTCAGCCTGGAGAAGAGGAGGTTCAGGGGAGACCTGAAAGGAGGTTGTAGCCAGGTGGGCATCTGTCTCTCCTCCCAGTCAACCAGCAGTAGGACAAGAGGGCACGGTCTTAAGCTGTGCCAGGGGAGGTTTGGGTTGGATATGAGGAAGAAATTTTTTACAGAGAGAGTAATCAGACACTGGAATGGGCCACCCAGGAAGGTGGTGGATTCACCATCCCTGGAGGTTTTTAAGACGAGATTGGATGTGGCCCTTAGTGCCATGGTCTAGTAACCACAGCAGTGTTGGATCAAGTGTTGGACTTGATGATCTTGGAGATCTTTTCCAACCCGGTTGATTCTATGATTCTGTGATAAATAATGACTATTTTGTAACTTGTAACTATAATGACTAACTTTTCTTTGACTAGGGCTTGTACTATGCAATGGCATTTAACATCATTACAATAGTTCTCTCTCTTCTAGAATGTATCAAAACATGAAATTTCTGGTTAAAAAAAGACATTTATCCAGCATGATATAAGTCAGGAGGGCTTTTCTTAAAAAAAAGATAACACAGAAAAACTGGTACCGCCAGAAATAAATATAAGTCTACTTGATCCAATAACATCTTTAGATTGAAGGGGTTTCAAAATTGTTTAATGTACCTTATCGTCACAGCAGCAGATTCTCTCAAAGGATTTGTTTTCAGAAAGCTTTAACTATGTAAACTTTGTCACCCACACAAAAATCGCACTGGTTTTCAGGAAGCTGCAGTTTCAGTGTGGGAGATACTTTTTGCCTTTTGTGTTTCACATCATTTTGTGTTCATACTGCTTTCACTCTGAGGATCACTAAACAGGGATTCATTTCAGAAGCATGATTGGGACTTAATCCACTAACTTTGTCTTGGTGATATAGCTTGCCATCTAGTTTGAAATTCTGGCAATTATAGAATAGAATCATCTACACCTGATTAAGCAGTTTTCCATAAAATTGCAAGGAAGTTTTCCACAGGACAAAATTGCAAATTAGAAGGTCAGGGGGAGCCAAGGCGGAGGAGTAGAGAAGAGGGAGGGGCTAAGTTTTTCTTGACATTATAGAAAATACGTATTAACAGGTCCATATTTCCATCTATCGTGGTGAAAACACACTCTTTGCTTTCTGCAATTCTGTTGATTCTTCGCTGCCATCATTGAAAATAAATTTTTTATCAGTAGTTAAACCAAGACTACTCTACAGTCAGGATTTTGGTGGGAGAAAAAGATGCCATGAGAACACTCATCTGCGACACAGAAGAACCAAAGGCTTAATCACTTCTCAATTGGCTTCTCAGAAAAATTGAAGGAGAAGGTTTTTCTATCCAGCTTTGGCTACTACTGGAGTATCGTGACTTCTCTCCTCCCAGGAGAACCAAATGACCAGTCAATTCTCAAATGAAATGAGACAATGCCAACCTAATATTTTAGAAGACTGACTTTACAATCTGGTTGTCACAGTTCAGGGATACAGGAAATCCAAGTTCACTTGCCCATTCCACTAGCTTTAAAAGACCTGACATTTGTCCAATGTGGGACAATACCTAGCCCATAAATCTTTATATGGTTTGCCAAAACTGAATTCTTGTTTCCTGACCAGCCTTAGATACCACACACAGTAGTATCTGATATATTTAATCTAACTCCCCCACTAGGAAAGCTCTCTTGTGTCTCATGTACAATTCTATAGTCATAGCTTAATATCTAATCACTTGCTTATGATAACCATCATGAAAGAACCCTTAAAGCCTAAGAAAATGAAAAGCTTTCTTGCTCTTGTTCTGAGATTCAGATTTTATCTAAAAGGTGAAAATTAAAACAAAATTTTATTTAGATTTTTTTTAATAACAACAACAACAACAATATGCCACCATTACTATTTTCTATAATCAGCCACCATTACTGACTTGGAGACGGTAAGAAGAAAGGAATGAACAATAAATGTTTTAGGGAACAGATTAATTCAACATAAAATAAGTGTATGAAACAGTTGAAGACATGAGTGGCATTTTCAAATGAAGAGTCATAACAGTAGGTAACACTATTAAGATTATATTTGAAGATTAGGGGAGTCTGTAGATTACAGGGGACTGGGTTATTGCCAGAATTATTTTATTCAAGCTGTATATGTACAATGAGCCTGAAAAGATAATAAAAGAAGGAAAGGAGTTTTTACAAAGCTCCTAGTGTATGGATCCTTAGCTTCCATGGCCACTGATCAAATATCTGTAGGAAGTTAATCAAACTTCTACATGACTTTCAAGCTGTCAGTTTAGTACAGGCAATCTACCTGAAATTGTGGCATAAGTTAAGCCTATAAGTAAAGATTGTCAATCACATCACCAGTTTCTTTTAGTTAAACACATTTCAGGGACCTTAACACACTTAAGACTCATGGCATCCCAAGGGCTATTTTAAACTAGCATCTAAATCGGACCTTTATTATTACAGATAGAGGTGCCAGCAACATATTCTTTTGTTGTGAGTTTAGGAAAGGGCAAGAGCACAGTAGCCTACAGCTGACAAAACCTTTCTGAAGTGTTCAGTGGAAGAATGCCACTACACACAAATTGGTGATTACCTTCACTAGAGAACAGAAATAATTTTTGAAGTAGGTAGGGTTGGGGTTTATCTCTCCCTCCCGAATTCCAGACTTGCTGGGAATGTCTCTCTGTGAAGTGAGTATTATTCATCAAAGTACACAGCTAGCAGAACAGTTCAGAAGTGATTGCACAACATAAGACTATATTTCCAAAGTGGGCACAGGCACTCCTTATATAAATCAAAGTTGCAACAGCGACAGGAAAAATATACAGAAGACTAAACTGTGTTGTTAAAGGTTTCAGTGAATCATCAGAGACTTGAGGTTGTTTGGAGATTTTTGCTTAGCACAGGTAATGGCTGCTGATTTTTCTGTAATCAAATAGAAAGCACAGTGCAAATTCAGTAACTGGATGCTGTGGGCAGGTTCTACTTGGATCAAATACATGTATATTAGTGCTTTTGAGGGAAGGTTTTGTCTACAAAGTATCTGGCAAAATCAGTGTGATTCACTAGCTGGATCACTGGAAATCCAAAGGCCTCCTTGTGGACTTCAGCAATAGAAATTATAATTGTGGGAAAGTAATTGAAATTCAGTTCTAACATGACTTTTTAAGAGAAAAAAATCTATAACTGCACTTCCAACTACCTGGCACTGCAATAAAAAAAGAGTAGAATCATTCTTCAACAACAACCCCAGTTTTGCTCTAGCGAACTCAGACAGATCAGCTAATAATATGGGAAATGTGATACTGTTTTCCCTATTTGTGCACACACATTAAGAAAACAAACAAAAACCAAAAAACCCACAAACCAAATAACAACAACTCCCCAACAAAACAAAACTGAACCCAAAACAAACAAACAAAACCAAACAAAACAACAAGCTCAGATCTCAAAAAACACAGCATGGTTCAGAACAGCACTTGCAGAATATTCAAGTTCTTATGAGGAACACGTATTTTGAGAATTATAAATTTAAATAACTTGATGATTGGTGAAAAGTTTACTTTTTGAGACCCCTGTTTCATTTACATATCAGACATTACAACAAAAATGGGATTGCTGCCTGCTGGAAACCATACCTCATAGAACATAAGTAGTAGAAGTCAGTTTTGGTTGCTTTGGAAATGCTAAGGGTTCTGGATGAGATTTGACTGGCACTTTTGCCTATGGCCAGGTTGAATTTACAGATACTTCCTACAGCTTTGAAAGTTGTAATGAAGCACATCACTCCCCATTTTGTCACAAGAGACAGTATACCTTGAAAACATATGCTTCCTTATGCTCACTAGGTATCTGTCTTTTCCCACCCAGCAAGACAGCTTGACATCCTAGAAAGCAGTATGCTAAGGTCTAAATCCTTCAAACTTAATATATAGTATGTACCAAATTATCCAGTGTACTATACTGCTGGAGTTCACCAATGTCAGTATGGGTTGGAGCTTTTATAGGAACTCTGTTACACATCAAGACGGAATTGTTTTCCATGTAATCTTCAGAGAGTCCTTCTGGAAAGTGGAAACAATGGATCTGAAGATTCATTTCAGTGCCAGCTAGTAGAAATCTTAGTGATTTTTCTATGTTACACATATTGCATCATACAGCTGATTTCAAAGCTAAAAATGTGCCCATGAGTAATGTCTTCCAAGGCAGTTTTCTTTATAAAATGTAGAAATGCATTCCAAACGGGTTGATAAATAGAATTTAAAAAGTATGCACTGTCTATATTGAAATGGGGAAAACTATCTAGTAAAAACAGACTAATAAATATTGATTAGGCTATTTGATAAGTTTGTCTTCAGCATTTAGTAACTGAGACACCAAACAGCAATGAAGTGCACTGCTGTTGTTTAAATATGAGAGTACTATCTAGTCACAGCCTTAAGAAAAAGTACTGAAGATTTTATTTAGGCTAATAACAAATAGAATTTTATTCCCAAATACTGTTAGAATTTAATACAAAATAATTCCTAATATTGGGTAAAAGAAACTTTCCTATACAAACACGAGAAAGAATTACAATTCTCAAAGCATGATTAACCAAAAAAAGACTATGTGTCAGTTCCTACTTTGCTACTCAATAGAGAAGTGTTTTCTTCTGGATAAATATTACCAGAGTTTCTTTCATGCATGCTGGCCTATGGATATGTTCTTCACAAGGCTTTAATCACAGGTCATAGCATTTGCAGTCAATATCCAACTATGCATAAAACAACACAGAACAGAATAAAACTATAGAAAATAAAATAAGAAAAAGAATGCTCATAGGCTGTATTAGTTGCAAGTGACTATTTGAATTCATATGGTATTTGTGATCTGAAGATCTGTGATATTTACAAACTCATTATCTAAGTATCTTCCTTTATCTCTGTCTCCACCCCCACACTCCTATCCCCAATCTGCTTTAAATCTCCCTTAGACAATTTCCTAAACAGTCCTACCAGGTACCTCGGGTTTATGCTGTACAGCTCCCTCTTCTTCCCAGTGTGCACCTGTCTGCCTGAATTGACTCAGGGCCATTATATTTTAGCCCTCCTGCAGCCACAGATGGACCTTCTGGATTCCATCCTCAGAATCAAAGCCAAAACAAGAATTATACACATTTGATTTTCTGCCTTTTAACATATAAAATAGTCTATTTCTTTTTTATATGTTAAAAGACAGAAAATCAAAACGTATCTCAGGAGTTGGCTTCATGATCAAAAACTCTATTGTTCCTAAACTCAAAAATCTGCCAACAGATTTGCACTCTGACCGCATTATCTCCCACGCCTTCCACTACACAACAAGCAACATGTTGTCCTCTTTAGTAGAGGACAACAATTCTCCAAGCTGACCCTGATGAAAAAGATAAATTTTACACTGACCTGCGACACCTTACCCAAAAGGTGCCTGCAGAGGATAAGATCATTATTCTTGGTGATTTGAATGCCAGAGTAGGTAAGAATTTTGAAGCATGGAAAGGAATACTAGGCAAGCATGGGGTTGGAAACTGCAACGATAATGGTCAACTTCTGCTAGAATTCTGTGTGGAGCAACAGCTCACCGTCTCTAATACTATCTTTCAGCAGAAAGATAGTCTGAAGACAACCTGAATGTACCCCAGATCTAAGCATTGGCACCTCGTCAATTATGTCTTGTTGCGACGGAGAGATGTCCGCGATGTCCACCATACCCGCGTGATGCCCAGTGCAGAATGCCAAACAGACCATTGGCTTGTGCACTGTAAAGTCAACTTCAATCTTAAATTCAAACCTAAAAGGGGCAGTATCCCAAGGAGAAGACTCCAAGTTAACAATCTCCAATCAGCCATAGTGAGAGACAAATTCCAGGCAAACCTTCAAACTAGGCTCGAAAACCATTCCATAGATTCTACAGATTCCTCTCCTGAAACAATTTGGCACCACATTAAAAACAGCGTCCTGCAATCCTCCGAAGAATTCTTAGGGTTCTCCTTCAAGAAGAACAAGGACTGGTTTGATGAAAACAATCAAGAGATCCAGGAATTGTTGAGGAAGAAGAGAATCACCCACCAAGCACACCTTGCAGTGCCATCCTGTCACGCAAGAAAAACAACCTTTTGTCTTGCATGCAGCAAGCTCCAACAGAAACTCCGTGACATCCAGAACAAGTGGTGGATCAATCTAGCTGAAAAAACTCAATTATGCGCAGATTCGTGAGATCACAAAGAATTCTATGAGGCCCCGAAAACAGCATATGGGCCCACATACCAGGTCCAAAGCCCTCTACTCAGCACTGATGGGCAAACACTTTTAACAGATAAAACCTCCATTCTGAATCGATGGTCTGAACACTTTCAGACTCTTTTCAGTACCAACCGTGTAGTCCAAGACTCAGCTATTCAGTCCAGAACACAAAAACCGGTGAAATACGAATTGGATACTGCTCCCACTTTAGGAGAAACCCTCAAGGCCATACAGCAGGTGAAAATTGGCAAGGCAGCTGGGGTTGATGGAATTCCACCCAAAGTCTGGAAACATGGGGGCCTTGCGCTCCACGCTAAATTTCACGAGTTTGTGGTGCGCTGTTGGCAACTAGGCAAACTACCATCAGACCTTCGAGATGCAGTCATCATCACTTTGTATAAGAAGAAAGGAATTAAATCAGACTGCTCAAATTACTCTGCTCTCCATTGCTGGCAAAATCCTGGCAAGAATACTCTTGAACAGACTAATACCTGCTATAGCTGAAGGAATTCTGTGAAAGTCAGTGTGGTTTCAGAGCCAACAGGAGTACCACAGACATGGTATTTGTTCTCAGACAACTGCAAGAGAAGTGTAGGGAACAGAACAAAGGTCTCTATGTAACCTTTGTTGACCTCACCAAGGCTTTCGATGCTGTGAGCAGAAAAGGTCTATGGCAGATTTTGGAACGTTTAGGTTGTCCCCCCAAATTCCTTGAAATGATCATCTCACTCCATGAGGATCAGCATGGCCAAGTCAGATATGGCAATGCACTTTCTGAGCCCTTTCTAATAACCAATGGTGTGAAACAAGGCCGCGTTCTTGCTCCAACCCTTTTCACAGTCTTTTTCAGCATGATGCTCCAAAGGGCCACGGCAGACCTCGATGATCAGGACAGTATCTACATTCGATACCGTACTGATGGAAGCCTTTTCAACCTAAGGCAACTGAAGGCCCACACTAAGACCTTAAACCATCTTGTCCGGGAGCTGCTCTATGCTGATGACGCCGCCCTTGTTGCCCACACAGAAGCAGCTCTGCAGTGTTTAACATCTTGCTTTGCAGAGGCTGCTGAGCTCTTTGGGCTGGAAGTCAGTTTAAAGAAGACAGAAGTTCTCTATCAACCGGCACCTCAGGAAGTCTTCCATCATCCCCATATCACCATTGGCGAATCAGAGCTCAAATCAGTCCAGCAGTTTAATTACCTAGGTAGCCTCATCTCCTCAGATGGTAAGATTGACGGGGAGATAGACAACAGGTTAGCAAAGGCATATAGTGCCTTCGGAAAACTCCATAAAAGAGAATGGCATAATAAACACTTGAAGAAAAGTACCAAGATCAGTATTCACAGAGCCATAGTGCTGTCTACTCTCTTGTATGGTTCTGAATCATGGGTCATCTACCGCCACCACCTACGTCTCCTAGAACGCTTCCATCAATACTACCTCCGTACAATCCTAAATATCCACTGGTCAGATTATGTGACTAATACATCTGTTTTAGAACAAGCAGCCGTCACAAGTATTGAGGCCATGTTGCTGAGAACACAGCTGCGTTGGGCAGGACACATCTCAAGGATGAAGGACCACCGCCTCCCTAAGATCTTGCTTTATGGTGAACTTACCACTGGCTGCTGCAAGAAAGGAGCCCCGAAGAAAAGATACAAGGACTCCCTGAAGCAACATCTCAGCCTTGGCCATATTGATCAACATAACTGGTCTACTCTGGCCTCCAATCGGGAGGCCTGGAGACATACCATCTATAATGCTGCTGTTAGAATGCATGCAGGATCACTCTCGAAGAGAAAAGACAATGCAGAAAGAATCGTGTCTTGCAGAATATACCATCTAAGGAGTCTTTCTGCTGTGCCTTTTGCAATTGGATATGTCTATCTCGTATTGGCCTCATTAGCCACCAGCGTACTTGTAACAAACATGGATAGAGGCTTCCTAAATCTTCATTCGCGAAGCCTAGCCATGATGAGTCTATTTCTTTCTTGATGAGAACTCGGTCCCAAGTCAGTTTGCATTTGTGAAGTCAGCTAGGTCTAGATCACCTTCAAATTTTAATGATAATTTTGAATTACAGATGCTATGCTATGCTGCTCCTGTCAGTTTTACAACTATAAGGTTACTTCAGAGAAGAGAAATGGTGCTTAACACTCAAAGTATAATATATTTTTTACAACAAAAATATATAATCACTTTGGTTTTCTTCCTTTTCTTCTGTCACACAAACTTACAACTGCCTTGTATTTTTGGCTGATATTTTGGAACAAAGTAGATAGTGAAGATTTTCTGCAGTGTGCCATCAGTCTCAGTACCACCAGCACCGTTATACAGGGCTGCTTGAAAGAGTTCTACGAGGTGAGGGGGGGAATAAATATGCCTTTTCAGAAAGTGCATATAGATCTATCCATCCCCTATAGAGTCTTACTTATTCTGATGAGCTGGGTAAGTTGAATGACTCCTATAAATAGATAGCTTGCCCTAAACTGTGCTTCTATTATTAGATATTAGATAGATGACAACTAATCAGCATTCATTTTTCTAATTGCACTGCATCTGGATTCTTCCGAGTCCTCTGTAATTGTGTGTTTTAGGAGAGGAAAAATGGGAAAGGAAAGCTCTGCCAGTCTTATTTGCACATCTTTGCCAAAATTATGATTTAATAGCAATAAAATTTTCAACAGCAAGGCAATTTTTCCCTGTTTTTATCCTAAAGTCATATCAAGTGAACCTGAATCAATGATAAATGTCTACAGTAAAACCATCATTGCTAATAGTATTCTATATCATTCGTCTTTTGTTCAATGTGACCAAATTACAATCAGCACATGACTATAGCTACTTGTGATTAATGGTGGTTTTACTTAGTAACTGACAGGGAAGCTTCTGGGATGAAAAGGACAATATATTTCAAAATTTCAAGCTATAAATTTTGGAAAAAAATAGCTCTATTTTCAAAGCTGTTAACATTGCTGCTGTTTTTACCACTGTCGGACTGAAGCGCTTAAAATTGCTTGAATTTTGAAGGGATCATTCTTCTCTTTTCAGGGTGGAAGTTTTGGCTTAGGAGATCTTAAATCCTTTACAGACTATACACAATATTTCAGAAGAACTAGAGAGTATGCAGGGAAGAGTGTTGCAATTACTCAGGAAAAAAAATTAATGACCTGGAATAAAGTCTCTCTGAGAGCATGTTAAATTAAAAAATTATAGATAACCTTTATGAATGAATGAATTAAAGAGTAGACTCTGTGAAATACTGGAAGAAAGCTGTAAAAGCTTTCACTTGGGAGAGGCTGATCTTGATAAGGTCAGAAGTGGATAAAAGCCGTTTTTACCAACTGATGGCCACTCAGCAGCTTTAGGCTGGTGTTTCTTAGTCTGGCACAGATGTTCACATCAAAATAAGCACTCCTGCTAACAATCTGAAGAGTCTGATCAAGCAGAGAGATTTTCCAAGCGTCTTGCCGACAATTATTCTGATACAGAATAACTGGGCAATGTATGAAAGACCTGTGTTGCCACTGCCGAATTTATTATAAGCCTGAGAAACCTTTGTCTTTGGAACTATCAGTCTGTAAACTGTGTCAACATTATGGCTATTCAAAACTGAGAATGAAGTAAAAAGAAAAGGTGTTTTAGATGTGACTTTCTACAGTATGTATCAATGAATGTGGGTTACTCTCTACCCCTTGAAGAAAGTAGCAAAAACACCTCTACCTCTCTGGGATTAAAGTTCTTCTGACTCAGATGAACTTTATAAAAAGCCTGTTTTGAAGGCAAAACCCTGGACACAAGTAAAGTCATTAGCAAAACTTCAATGGCCAGTAAAGCAGTGTACCCTCAATCTCTCTGTCCAAGAGATATCTTATTCACACATGAATTTTGGAATACATGCAGAGCAAGGAGAACGGTCTCTGTTAGCTGTTCCTGAGATCTTTTACTCAAATATTTTTTCTGTCTCCATTTTCTGATAAGTTTATTTGGGATAATTACATTTACCTTGACTCGTGTAAGTGTACTAACGATCTTATGTTCATAAAATCAATATGCAACCTAAATATGTGACTATGTGACTATTCATAGTGGATTTTCTTTTCCTATGAATTGGTTATCATACACAAATATTGGTTATCATATATAAATGTGTATTCTTCTCTCTCATTCCACATTTTTAAGTAAAGCAACTGGAAAGCATAAATACTTTTTCCATTTTTGAAAAAGTGAAGGAAATTTCATTATTGAATGGAATTTCACAGCATTTGGCCTTTTTCCCAAAGTTCTTTTTGACACCCAGTACAAAAATCAATCAGTGAGCTAAAGAAGTATCATTTTCAATTTGTGGAACTTTGCTTCCCTTTAAATTATACTGGGAGGATAACTGCTATCATCTTTTACATGAATGCTATGAGTAACATGTAACTACAGAAATAAAGTTTCTAAAACAATTAATTAGTTGATCTTTTTAAATTATTCTTGCTGTGACTAGAAATGACATCTAGGAGTTCTGGCACACTACTGAAGGCTCCAGATGAAATTTTTGTTCTCTTTTGTTTTAATTAAGAAGTAGTTGTTTCAAATGTTTTTCTAATGGCAAAGATCTGTGCATTAATTCAGCAACATTTTACATGTGGATGACCACCGTTATTCTCCCCTCCCACTAAGTTTTGTTATTAGACATGCACAAGTGAAGTTGGTTTGCCTGTGTTTAATACATTTGGGTCACTACTAAAGCTGATGCAGATCACAGAACAGCTTATTTTTTCAAATCTCAGAGTTTAAAGCTGCAGAAATGAAACATCATGCAAATAGATAACACATTTCTCATAAATTGAGCAGGTTTGATCTGCAGACTATTGAAACATTTGTATTATAAAACCCTTCAGAGTAAAAATACTTCAGTTAATTCTGCTCCCTTTAAAAATTAAAGGCATCTTTACCCTATACTGCTCTTAGTTCCAAAACTGTCACGTGGTAACACAAATGTGAAAACACAGTTAAATATATATACAGTATTGTGTTGCAGAACTACTTACATAAGGTTCACTTTATTTTTAGTTCATGAATTCGTTTACTCTTACTGTAATTTTGATGAGATAAAAATCAACAATGTAAGTCAGTGCATTAAAAACAAAGATGATGTCTTCAACTATTTGTATGGAGATAACAAATACTTTCTGAGATTCAGACCTCATTGGAAATCTGTGGAAAGTGACCTTTGCAATGATTTACAGGAATGTAAATCTGCAAATGAAATAAGTGAAGTTTACACCTAATTACTTATTCAGAATCTCCCATTAAAAGTGCTGCGTGCAATAGGATAATAATTTGTGGAAAGGCACGCTATTTTTTCCTTCTGGTGCTGCTATTTACAAAGATTTTGTTTCATCTTCTGTAGTGATGACTTAGTAGAGCATCTTAAGAGGTAAATCTTTGTCTCCGGGATCAGTTAAACTCCACAGTGGTTAGGCAGAAACTGAATTTAGTACATCAGAAAAACTCTACCAGCTGCATTTTAACACCTTCAGACACATAATACTCTTAATTTCTGTGATCATTTTTCTTTTCCTAATTAACCTATTGGGATCTTAATCACATATTTTGACAAAATCGGTATCACATTTCAGTTTACTGTTATATTAATTCTCTGACTTGCAATACCTTATATTAGTATATTAGAATAAAAATAGATTATAATAATAATTTACTCTTATTAAGTAATTATTCAACAGGTGTTATTAGTTAATATACTATAATGTCAGTTAAATAGTCTATCACAATATAGTGTGCTATCATTTGACAAGGTCATCAATGTACAGAGAACAAATTATATCAGTAAGACTTTGGGAAAAAATAAAAGCACAGCAAATCCAAAATGGCAGATTTTAGTTTGATAAGGAAAAGAAAAGCAATATAAATGGCTTGTCTCTTCATTGCTTTAATAGTTAAGTTGTGGTGAAGCCTGAAAAATATCATAAGCATTAGCAACTATCTAATGTTTGGAAAATTTTCTTACAGAATACTGTCTTCTTCATGACTTCTTTTATTTTGTGTTTTTCTTACCAAAACTGAGGCAGAAATTTTACTTTTACTGCTATGTCTGGAGTTGCTCTGCCACTAGATATTAAATATTAAAGATCACAAATTGAAACCAATGTCAACAAATATCTGTCCTTTTACTATGCTATTTTTTGATTATGACTTTTATTGTCATCAGATCTTCATTAGCAGTTCCAGAGCTTTCATAGTTTCTCCTAAAAACTATCTTCAAAACAGCCATTACTTATAACTGTAGTTGGAATATCAATTTTTTTGCTGTGATAGAATTATTCATCTAACCTCAAATCTTATGCTGTATCAGCCTTTCAGGCTCAGCTTCATCAAAATCAACCTTGAGGCCACCTGGTTTACTGCTTACACTTGAGCATTCTTGTGACTATCAACATCTTGCACAGGCATAATGAACTACAAAGTGGTACCACATATATGCAAAAAATAAAAAAAAAAAGATGTCCTCATTCATGGGAGAAGAGGCACAAAATATCCGTCTCTGAAGTGTTAGTCTTATAAAGCAATAAAAAAACTTAACTTTAAGCATGTAAATATTCCCGCTTACACCAGTGGAGATCGCTTAAGTCAGCAGCACTACCGTCTGCTTAAATGGTAGATAAATGAGGACACTAGTTAGGGGAAAGTGAAAAAATGGCATCTATTTAAGCACTAAGCATCTGAGGCCCTACTTAATAAAAATGAGTCACAGAGCAGCTTAACCACCTTCCTCCACTGGGACAGAGGCAGTGACAGACAAAGTACAATGTGAAACTTTTATGTTTAAAAACCCTCACCTCAGCAGCAGCAGGACTTTGCTCCTCTGCAATAGAGAATTCAGCAGATAAGAGCAAGGACTTCGGATACTTTATTTCTTTTCTTTTTTTTTTTATTGAATGTGTCAGGATTGTGTTTTTATCCTAAACAACTTTTAATTTCTTCATATTTCCTGTCAGAATGTTCCTATTTTCTTAATAATAATAATAATAATAATAATAATAATAACAACAACAACAATAGCCTATGGCTCTGTCCTTTCATTAGTAAAAAATGTATTCCAGATAAAAACTTTGGCCTAGGGCTCCTCACTTATCTGATACTGATTTTTCCCTTATTTCTTTATGCTTCCTTTCCTGTTCTAACTTCCTGTAGTGCCACAAAGCTGCCCATTGCACTTAAAGTTTACAATTTGGATTTTATCTAGATGTGTACTTGTTAATATTTTATTCCTTATGGAAATTTGTTGCTTATGGAAAAAAAATTGCCTTCTCTTAAAACTTTGTGTGTAATATCTAAAGGATAACATTTCATGCCATTATGTGATATGGAGCAAGGTGAGTCTCTGAAAGGTTATGAAAGACTCCAGAAATTTTCAGGGGCTTTCTACCTTGCACCTGGAGTGTCCTGTACTCTGGCATAGCATTATATCACACAAACAGCTTTCAACACCTTTTTTTTTTCTGTAATTAAAGATAATATCATTAGAATCTTTTTATTTAATTACAGAAATATGGGCTCTGTAGAGAATTTGGCTTCCCAGGGATGCATTTGAGGAAGCTCTCTCTGCAGAGGAGGTTCATGACACCAGTCTCTTTGCCCCAGCCAATATGCCTCCTAAAGGAGCATTATTTTGTAAACTATCAACTGTAAGAAAATTTAAGAAAATATTAAGGAAATCTTAAACATTCCCTGTTTCTTTGTGGTATTTGCATATCATCTTGGAGAGGAAGCATTATCAAAAGGTACTAAAAAGAGCATGAAATATTGCTATGTATAAAAAGACTGAATAATCTGAAAATACTAGAAGACACAGAGACATGAAAAACTGTTCCAAAACCATACTGTGTTCTCTTTGCTGTACAAGTGCCAATATTTGCATGGAAAATGTCATCTCTTTGTCATACATCTTTGCTAAAAGAATGTAAAATCTAAGCATACCTGAAACTTTAATGTAGATTTTTACTCATTGATAATTGAAGTCAGAATTAAATCCTAATAGTTCATTAAGAGCAAAGCCATTAATCAAACCCAATGAAATTAATAACTTCAACTGTCCAGTTAGCACTGTAACTTTCCAATTCATTTCCAGGTCACCAGGCAATATATTTAATGTGTCAGACAGAAATGTGTACAAGGAAAGGCAACATGATTATTCTGATAGTTTCTGAATGCCTTAAGTTTTTGTTCAATATGTTTTGGGGGTTACCTCCTTTTTTTTCACTTTTAGTTTATTTCTATGTTAGCCTGGACTATGCACATTTCTTTACTTACATGGTCTTGGGCTGCTTTATCTTCAGAGGGATATTGAAAACAGAAATGCTATCCACACAAACAAAAAAAGTACTCTGACTTGGAATTCTCTTTGGTAGTAACACTTGTGTTTGGTTTTGAAAGTTAGCCTGGAGAACTGAATGGGTTTTGCACAAACCCTCACAGGGTGTACCCCTGAATTTTCCATGCTTACATAGGAGTGAAATCTCTCATACAGGGTGGCCAGTCATTGCTGGGATGTTGACAGAAGTATTCATTGCAAGGTTCCTGCAAAAGTACCTCAAGAGAAATTAGAAGCTGCAGTCCAGCTGGTCCATGGTCCTGCACGATCATTGCAGTGCATGCATAATGCATTTCTATTTACGAATTTTGATAATGCACAAAATATCTCCTGGTTGTCTCAACTATATAGAAAATATTGTCCTGTGTGACCATTACTGCGTCTGCAGCGACAGTTTAGACTATGTCAAACTACCAATGTGCAGTGAAGTCAGTTCTACAGCAAGGACTCACAGGGACATATCTACCATAGTCAGGTTACTCACCCAGGGAGTTAAGCAATACACCTTAAGTATAAAGGTTGTACCTTTATGCCAGTTGGTTTGTGGACATCAGGAGCTGCCTGAGGGACTCTCCAGAACTGTCTGAGTTCCTGTAACAGTGGTTCAAATGTTTTACCATGAAACTGGCTACCATAGCAGTCCTTCGTAGAATCATAGAATTGTAGAATCAGCTGGGTTGGAAGGGACCTCTGAGATCATCGTCCAACACTTGATCCACTACTGCTGTGCTTACTAGGCCATGGCACTAAGTGCCACATCCAGTCTCATCTTAAAAACCTCCAGGGACAGAGAATCCACCACTTCCCTGGGCAGCCCATTCCAATGCCTGATTACCCTTTCTGTAAAGAATTTCTTCCTAATATCTAACCTAAACCTCCCCGGCACAGCTTAAGACCGTGCCCTCTTGTCTTACTGATAGTTGCCTGGGAGAAGAGACCAACCCCCACCTGGCTACAACCTCCTTTCAGGGAGTTGTAGAGAGTGATGAGGTCTCCCCTGAGACTCCTCTTCTCGAGGCTGAACAACCCCAGTTCCCTCAGCCTCTCCTCATAGGACTTGTGCTCAAGTCCCTTCACCAGACTTGTTGCTCTTCTCTGGACCTGCTCCAGCACATCAATGTCCTTCATGAACTGAGGGACCCAGAACTTGACACAGTACTCCAGGTGTGGCCTCACCAGCACTGAGTACAGGGGAAGAATCACTTCCCTGGTCCTGTTGACCACACTATTCCTGATCCAGGCCAGGATGCCATTGGTCTTCTTGGCCACCTGGGCACACTGCTGGCTCATGTTCAGCTTCCTGTCAATCCAAACTCCCAGGTCCCTTTCTGCCTGGCTGCTCTCCAGCCACTCTGCCCCCAGCCTGTAGCGCTGCACGGGGTTGTTGTGGCCAAAGTGGAGGACCTGGCACTTGGCCTCGTTGAACCTCATCCCGTTGGAATCAGTCCAATGTCTCCAGCTTGTCCAGGTCCCTCTGAAGAGTCCTCCTGCCTTCCAGCTGATTGACAGTCCCCCCCAACTTGGTGTCATCTACAAATTTCCTAATGGTACACTCAATTCCCTCATCCAGATCCTCAATAAAGATATTAAACAGGACTGGGCCCAACACTGATCCCTGGGGGACACCACTAGTGACCAGCTGCCAACTGGATGCAGCACCATTCACCACCACTCTCTGGGCTCGGCCCTCCAGCCAGTTCCCAACCCAGCACAGAGTGCCCCTGTCCAAGCCGTGTGCTCCAGCTATTTCAGGAGTATGCTATGGGAGATGGTGTCAAAGGCTTTACTGAAGTCCGGGTGGACCACATCTACAGCCTTCCCCTCATCCACCGGGCGGGTCACCTGGTCATAAAAGGAGATCAGGTTGGTCAGACAGGACCTGTCTTTCCTAAACCCATGCTGGCTGGGTCTGATCCCTTGTCCATCCTGTAGGTTATGTGTGATTGCACTTAGGATGATCTGCTCCATAACCTTGCCAGGCACTGGGGTGAGGCTGATGGGCCTGTAGTATCCCAAGTCCTCCTTGCAGCCCTTTTTGTGGATTGGCATGACATTCGCCAGTTCCCAATCATCTGGGACCTCCCCAGTGAGCCAGGACTGTTAGTAGATGATGGAGAGAGGCTTGGCGAGCTCTTTCGCCAGCTCCCTCATCACCCTAGGATGGATCCCATCTGGTTCAATAGCCTTGCAAGGATCCAAGTGGCTGAGCAGGTCTCTAACAGTTTCCTCCTGGATTACACCTTGTTTCAAGTCATTCCTTGACTAACAAGGAATTGCTAAATGTCCTGGATATGCATGTGCACCTACACAGGACTCAGATGCTACTCTCCATTACAGCTGTAACAAAACAAATGTTAATGTCATCCTTACGTTGTCATTATAACTTACTTTCCCTGTATCTTGTGTCACAGGTCAAATGTTGGAAACTACATTTGCAGTATCGCCAAGTTAAAAAATTAGTAGTATGTGTGGTCACCACCGGAATGCTTCACAGGTGTTCAAGAAACTTCTTTTCAAAAGGTTTCAGAAAAGACAGTTTACAAATAACTAGGAAGTACACAGAAGGTTTTACCCAGAAAACATCTGCATAACAATCTAGATAGGTCTAAGTATATATGCAGTCTGGTCTGCCAGGTATGAAAATAAGAAATATGAAAGTGTGAGAAAAGCAGTGACTAAATAAATAAATACTCAAAATTCTAGAGAGTTCACAGTAATTTATTTACTGAAAAAGAAGCTATTTACTTATTAGCTTTAACAGCAAGAAGTGAATATCTAAGCATATTCAGTGTAATTTACAAATGGAAAGTGAGACTTTAACTGTTTGTACACAGTAATGTAAGTAGTTGATTCTGCATGTGTCATGGGAAGATTTTCTCGTTCAGACCAGTTGTGGAAGAAAAGAATTAAGGGAAAAATTCCCAGTAAGTGGTGGAGCCATACCTAGCAGAAATCCTCCCTCAGTGCTTCTTTCCCATCTGAGGAGCAATTGACCAACCTACACAGCTACTGCTCTTGGGTTTCTTCCTTCTCTTACTCAATCATTTGTTGCCATCCAAGCTAAAATTGGCAATGCTCTTTTCACAAGTTCTCATATTTCAGTGCTACATATTCTTAAGCAGATTCCATTTAATGGGATCAGGTTAAGGATATTATTTCTAACAATGTTATTTTCTTGAAGCTACACCAATGTCTGTCACTCTGCTTCCTACTGACTAACCCCTAGCTAGTTTGTCTTGCACCACACCCCGGCTCTGCCCACTAACAATCTTGCAAGATTATACAGCGATACTACACCTTCGCAGTCTTCTAAGTGAATTTTCTGCATTCTTTTTTTTTTTTTTTAATTTCCTATAAGGCCTGCTGGAAAGCATCTTTTTTATAAAGATATGTCCTGCCTTTACAAAGTCTTTCAGCCACTAGCTCATCATTTCTGCCAGCACTGAAACATAACTAGTTTTTCTGGCTATGGTACCATCTTAAGGTGGTAGTAATGGTGCAGTAAGGGACAGGGAGAGAGAAGAAAATAAATATTCACCTAACTGAACTAGCTAAGCTTACCTTCTTCTTAGACAGAAGTTCAGTACCGTTACTTAGGCTATGCGAAACCTCCTTCTTCTTGGTTTAAAATAGTCCCATACAGACACTGAAAAGTACAGTCTTTTAAATGCACTATCATCGTTATTGCTGTTATGGCAGATCAAATATTTTCCTCTTTTTACTCCCATGGTTCTCACACATGCATAAACAATACTGTATATGTCATGACCTGAAAAACCCAGGCACATATTAGAGTGGATCTTGAAAACATAAAAATAGCCCATACCTTATGTAATCTGTCCTTTTTGAAGTAGAGATCTCTAAGAGCATGTTTGAATATTTGTCTGACCTTGTCTAGTTGAAAAGCTAAACAAATACTAAAAAGCCTCTGCATAGTTAAACTATGTTAATTTTTTGATCACTCATAGACAGATAATGAAGACATAATAATAAGATAACCTGGCCAGGGTACTTTAGTCCCCTCTGCCTGTCAATGTTTTCTTTTATCTCACATTTCTATATCCACCACTTTGTATCATCAGTTTGCATCATCAGTCTCTGACTGTTCACTTAACAGTGACAAACAAAAAGTTAGCATTATTGTATACATCCATCAGGGCAATTCTCTGAATTCTTAGTGTTCGATATCTTGAACATCCGCTCTTCAGCAAATTTACTTATCTGATAAGGAGGACGCAAACTGTCAATATAGGAAGAATGACTTTCCTTAGGATATTAAAATAATTCTCTTCTGCTTTGCTCTTCACTTCAAATGATCTAACCTATCTGCTTTGCTTTACTGTAAAAACACAAATTGAAATGTTCTTATAACAAAACCCCAGATTTGAAAATTTTTCAGTAAAGATAAATTGAGATATATACATACCCAGTCCCTCAAATATGAGATTCCTAGGAACCTTACTCTTCATTTGTCTGGATCTGTTCACAACTGAAATCTACCTTTCTCTCACTGGGGATCTAAAGACCATCTGAGCCGAGAGTTATGTCTTTATCTTTTGACTTGCATACCCAAAGAGGAAGTTGGAAAAGTCTCAACCATCATGTAGATAAAATTTGTCACCTTGCTGCTTTTGCTGCATATTTTATCTTCATTTTGACAAGGTGGAGTCTGACAGCTGCAGATGAAGAGCTATCACGCAGGATATATAGAGGTTTAAGACCCAATTGACTCAATCTAACAGGACACAGAAATTAAACCACGACATAACAATTACTGATCATTATAACTAATAGTAAAAAAGCCCAAACAAACAGTTAATTGAAATTTTTCCTTTTGCAACATAAAATTTTAAAGAATTTCAAATTTTCTCCTAGAAACCAAAGAAGGCCAAAATACAAGTGATTAAATTTGTGCAGTATTATACAATATCATATAACTTGTGAAACATCTACAGAAATAATAAAACTGCTGTTGGGAAAAATGCAGTATACATATTTCTATCTTCCAGGGAATCAGTATCAAAGGCGATACCTATGTGATGTTAAGGTTAGATTGTATGGTTCTCTTTTACTTTACATTAATCTTATCTTGTCAGAAACAATTTGTCACAAACATCCACATCTACAATCAGAATTTTTTTTTTAAACATTCAAATGTTTAACCATCTTTAGCATGCTTCCAGGTCTAACTTCCTTTTCTTATATTCATCCCAGGATAATTTTCACCCTTCTTTCTTTCTTTTTTTCTTTCCCCTGTGTTTTTGGTTTTTTTGCTGTTCTTTGGTTTTTGCGTTGGTTTTTTGTTTGTTTGTTTGTTTTGTTTTTGGTTGGTTTGGTTTTGTTTTGGTTTGTTTTTAATTCAGAAACCCCTTAACATTCTGATTCACTGATGAAATGACATGGCTTCTTTATGAACAAACCTCATTATTTTCCTTGCTTTTCTTACAGCTTTCCAGAAACCAAGTACTTTGTTTCTAAGTGAAATGTTTCTTTATACAGGTAATAAATTCTTACCTGACATTGTTTCCAACCTTTTTATTTTTTCATTTTCAGCATCAACTTTCACTTGCTGAAATATTGAATATTTCTACTTCCCTGTCCTTAATTATAGTAGAAGAAGATTTAAAAAAAAAAAAAAAGGCAAAAAAATAAATCCTAACAGCTGCAAGCTCGAGCTTGACACAGCTAATTGTGTCGCAAATTGGTACTGGTGAATGTGATTGACTATGAACATGAACTGCCAAGTGGTTGTTTATCTGTTGATACCTACCTATTAAGATTGTGTGGCACACTGCAAGACATGTCAGTTAAACGTATCATTGTACTGTAGATAATACCTAAGATGAGAATACATTAATCTAATGGTCTCTTTGTCCTTATTATATGTAGTTATATGTAATTGAGAAGATTTATTAGTCAGAATTGAGATCTTTGTTCCTAAAACAGCCATCAAAATTGTTCCTATAGAAATGAGTTGTGAGCTTATTTGAATTGTTTTCAACCAGAAAGAGTCTCACTGAAACTCAGATGGGTCGCAATGTGACCCCTGCCCATTGAAACCAAAGAGCTCAACTGAAAACTCTTTCCTTTAAGAATTTTAAGTCTCATACCATGTTCTCAACCCGTGCTACTGGAAGAACAGAGGAACTGGTTCCAATTCAAAGCCTCTCTGTACCAAAGGCTATTTCTAAATAGTCTCAGATTCAGTACATCAGTCTCAGAATACCCAGAAGTCACCTCAGTGTCAAATAATGTCCTTTTTGCTGATTTGGAACATGTAAGTAATCAATAATTAGGTGACAAAAAGAAAAAGACAATATGTGATATGGGGGGTTATAATTAATTAACTTTTCATATCATAATCCAATTATAGCATTGTTTATCCAGCTGTTTCCTCCATACAGAACTTGATCTTCTGAAGGATTTTAACCCCTTGGAAAAATGTGAGAATTTAATTATTTTTAACCTTTAAATATGGAATAGAATAGAATAGAATAGCATAGCATAGCATAGCATAGCATAGCATAGCATAGCATAGCATAGCATAGAATAGAATAGAATAGAATAGAATAGAATAGAATAGAATAGAAT